>NC_059075.1:163086977-163117575 GCF_020497125.1 Mauremys mutica | reverse complement strand
ACCAGCATTTTGGCTGACCCAGGGAGGGGAAACAGACAACAGGCAATATAAATCAGACCTTCGGTTAGCAAACGGGAGTTTTGTAAGGAAGTTTAGAGAGGGTGTGTGAGAGACAAGTACATCTAACAAACATACTGTAAACTCAGGCCAATAACCTGTTCCCCCATCCCTCCCCCAAACTAAACAAACTAACCTCCCTGGAAGAGTAAAAATAAACCAGGCAGAAGGGCAGCAGCAGCGTGGGGCTCTCCAGTTGATTGCACTGAATGCAGCATGTACGATTACCAGCCCTGTGGGCAGGTAGCATATGTGGGCATTTGGCCCAAGGAGCTACTGGCCCTCAGAGACCAGGAGACCAGAGGGGCTGAATTGGTGGAGCCAAGGGAGACAGTGAGGTACATAGAGGAGACTTTTAGGGATGCAGTAGAGTAGTCCCACCCCCAGTCTGACAGCCTCTGTGCTGCTGAGGAGGGTGAAAGTTTCGGGGAAGGAGAACATCGAGCTGGGGCAGAGGGAGACGATCCCATAGTTGGGACCCACCTTCCAGATGAAGTCATGATGTCCTCTCACACTGAGGCTACCCCTCCTGAGGCGGGAATCCCACTTACACAGAGAAGCCAGGAAATAGTAATGGGGGATTCAATCAATAGACATATAAACAGTTGGGTTTGTGATGACTGGGAGAACCGCATGGTAAATTGCCTGCCTGGTGCAAAGGTTGCAGCTATCACGAGACATCCAGACAGACTTATGTGCAGTGCTGTGGTATGTAACCTAGTGTTTAAATCGGCCTCTGTATGAGATAGCTAATGTGAGAGTGAATTTTAAAAAAGTCTCCAGATGTGATCCCTGGTAAGCCTGACTTCAGTACCAGGCAAATTGTTGAAACTATAGGAAAGAACAGAATTATCAGACACGTCGGTGGACACAATTTGTTGAGGCAGAGCCAACATGCCTTTTATAAAGGGAAATCATGCCTCACCAGTCTACTAGAATTCTTTGAAGGGGTCAACAAGGATGTGGAGAAGGGTGATCCAATGGATATAGTGTACTTGGACTTTCAGAAAGCCTTTGACAGGGTCCCTCACCAAAGGCTCTTAACCTAAGGAAGCTGTCATGGAATAAGAGGGGAGGTTCTCTCATGAGTCAGTGGTTAAAAGATAGGAAGCAAAGGACAGGAATAAATGGCCAGTTTTCACAGTGGAGAGAGGTAAATAACGTGGTCCCCCAAGGATCTGTGTTGAGACCAGTGTAGTTCAACATAGTCATAAATGATCCAGAAAAAGGGGTAACCAGTGAGGTGGCAAAATTTGCAGATGATACAAAATGACTCAAGATAGTTAAATCCAAAGCAGCCTGCGAAGAGCTACAAAGGGATCTAAAAAAAATGAGGGACTGGGCAAGAAAATGGCAGATGAAATTCAATATTGATAAATGCAAAGTAATGCACATTGGAAATCATAATCCCAACTATACATACAAAATTATGGGGTTTAAATGACCACTCAAGAAAGAGATTTTGGAGTTATCGTAAATAGTTCTCTGAAAACATCCAGTCAATGTGCAGCGGCAGTTAAAAAAGCAAACAGAATGTTGGGAACCATTAGGAAAAGGATAGATAATAAAACAGAAAAATATCATAATGGTTCTATACAGTGGTGAGCTGGAGCCGTTTCCCACAGGTTCCCAAGAACCGGGTGCTAAAATTAGACCTCCGTGGAGAACCGGTTGTTAAAGGGCCAGGAGGTGGGCAAAGAACTCCGGTCCGTGGGCGGGACCATCCTGTTGCTCCCAGGATTCCCAGCTGGGGAGGCTGAGGTTCCCCTGCACCCTCCCCCGCTTCCCCCCAGCTGCAGCGTGGCCAGCTGCCGGCACCAGCTGGGCAGCTCAGCTGAGCTCGGGAGTCGTCCTGCTGCCGCTTTTTGAATAGCCCGGCAAGTGGGGTGGGAGAGGGGGCTGCTGCAAGCTCCAGGGCTAGCCAGAGGGGAGGGAAGGGGAAGGGGCAAGTGGGGCAATTGGCCCAGGCCCTGCAGGGGCCCCTGGCCCCACGAGGATGTCTCCCCCGGGCTCTCCCCCACTTCCCCCACCCCGCAGAACCGCAGCATGGCCAGCAGCTGGGCAGCTCATCTGAGCTCTGGGCTGCCGGCAAGATAAGGGGACGGGGGGGCTGCGAGCTCCGGGGCTGCAAGGTGGGGCAAGTAAGGCAATTTGCCCCAGCCCCTCGGCCCCACGAGGATGTCTCCCCCGGGCTCTCCCCTGCTTCCCCCACCCCACAGAGCCGCAGCATGGCCAGCAGCTGGGCAGCTCATCTGAGCTCTGGGCTGCCGGCAAGGTAAGGGGACGGGGGGCTGCGAGCTCCGCGGCTGCAGGGTGGGGCAAGTAGGGAAATTTGCCCCGGCCCCTCGGCCCCACGAGGATGTCTCCCCCGGGCTCTCCCCTGCTTCCCCCACCCCACAGAGCCGCAGCATGGCCAGCAGCTGGGCAGCTCATCTGAGCTCTGGGCTGCCGGCAAGGTAAGGGGACGGGGGGCTGCGAGCTCCGCGGCTGCAGGGTGGGGCAAGTAGGGAAATTTGCCCCGGCCCCTCGGCCCCACGAGGATGTCTCCCCCGGGCTCTCCCCTGCTTCCCCCACCTCGCAGAGCCGCAGCATGGCCAGCAGCTGTGCAGCTCAGCTGAGCTCTGGGCTGCCAGCAAGGTAAGGGGCGGGGGGCTGCGAGCTCCGGGGCGGCAAGTGGGGCAATTTGCAACGGCCCCCTGGCCCCACGAGATTTGTCTCCTCCCGGCCCCTCCCCCCCTGCAGAGCTTCAGCGTGGCCAGCAGCTGGGCAGCTCAGCTGAGCTCCTGAGTCCTCCTGCTGCTTTGAGATGCCGGCAAGGTAAGGTACGGGGGAGACTACGAGCTCCAGGGCTGCGGGGGGGAGGGCAAGTGGGGCAATTTGCCCCAGGCCCTGCAGGGGCCCCCAGACTCTCCTCTGCTTCCCTCCCTTAAATCAGAACTTTTTATAGGGAACCGGTTGTTAAGATTTTGGCAGCTCATCACTGGTTCTATATGTAAGCTGAGTCAGGATGAGATCTACCCTGACATCTGGTGGTACATTATGAGGAGTGGGCAAAGGAATTTTAGGAATGTGCATTTGCATTGGTAAACCCACTCCACTTAGCATAACACACAGCAGCATGGGATGGTTATTTTCACACTGTGGGATCCCCAATTTCTTTGTTATTGGGGCAGGAAGGAAAAAAAGGGGCTGCTACCTTAATTATGTGAATGAGGAACTATGAGACTGCTTTATGACAGAAATGACTCAACCTACATTAAATAGTACTTGCTAGACAAGGGACAGGGGTTCCAAACCCCAGTGAAGAGAGAGAGAGGCTGGGTACTGGTGTGTGTACCTGATAGTATGGGCCCCTTTTGAGGGCCTGGAACACCAATTGCACTTCCTCCTCTCTCCACTGTTAAAGAGCAGAGCTAATTTTGAATCCTTTAGGAGTCCATCTAGAGGTTGCTGACCTGAATTCACGTTGGGCCATGTGGCAGTGGGGCTCTCCTACTACAAGTTGAAATCACTAAGAGCTGAAATCACTAAAAGAGCTAAGCTTACTAAGCTGAGATCACTGAGTGCTGTGTTAAGTAGTGGGAGAGCCTGAAGGTCTATCACCAAGCAGCTGGCAGAGCGGAGCAGTCTGCAGCACGTTGGAGCAGCCCATGGAACAGTGAGCAGTGTGGAGCGGTTTGTGGGGACGGCTGATGTGGTTCGCGGGTCTGCTGGAGGAGCGGCACAGCTGGTGGAGTGGAGCCAGTCGTGGGGAAGGCTGCAGCAGAACTCCACGGAGAAGCGGGGCAGTCGGCCCTGGCCCACGTAAGGTGTCCCTAGCACCCTGTGTGTGCGACCCCCCCCCCATTTCCACCCAGGCTGGGGGGGGGGGTAAAACTCTGCAGATAAACTTTTGAACTCTGGGGTGGCACTGACCAGAGACTGAGACTTTTGGGTTGTTGGACTTTGGGGTGATTGGACTTAAGACCCTAAGGACAGTGCCAAATGTACTTGAAGGTGGGTTTTTGCTTATGGTTTGTGTATAGTCCTGTTTGTGGTGTCTCTCCAACATGATGCCACATTGTTTCCCTCCTTTATTAAAAGGATTTTGCTACACTCAGACTTTGTGCTTGCGAGTGGGGAAGTATTGCCTCCTAGAGGCGCCCGGGGGGGTGGTAGGTAATTGTCCCAGGTCACTGGGTGGGGGCTCGAGACGGTTTTGCATTGTGTTATTGAAACGGAACCCCTGGATACTGAACCCGGCCCTTGTTGCTGCCAACTCAGAGGGGCAGAAGGGTTACATTTATAAATCTATGATGCGCCAAAACCTTGAATACTGCCTGCAGTTCTGGTCGCCCCATCTCAAAACAGATATACCAATATTGTAAAAGGTGCAGAGAAGGGCAACAAAAATGATTAGGGGAATGGAACAGCTTCCATATGAGGAGAGATAAAAAAGATGGGGGACAAGGGTACACTTCAAACACGGTATCGCCGTAGCTGCACTGGCACTGTAGCGTTTAAGTGAAGATGCTCCTATGCAAACAAGCTCTTAATCCACCTCCCCGAGAGGCGTTGGCTAGGTGAGTAGGAGAGGTGCTCCTGCCGACAGGGGTGTGGATTTTTCACACCCCTGAGCAATATAGTTATAACAATATAGGTCTGTAGTAGAGACCTGGGACTATTTCGTTTAGACAAGAGATGACTAAGGGGGGATATGATAGAAGTCTATAAAATCATGACTGGTATGAAGAAAGTGACTAGGGAAGTGTTATTTACTCCTGCACATAACAGGAGAACTAGGGGTCACTTTATGAAATGAATAGGAAGCAAGTTAAAAACAAACAAAAGAAGGTATCTGTGCACACAATGCACAGGCAACCTGTGGAAATTGTTGCCGTGGGATGTTGTGAAGGCTAAAAGTATAATTGGATTCAAGATAATCAGGGCATGTAACCCCATACTCTGCATGTCCCTAAACCTCTGACTACCAGAAGCTGGGACTGCATGTCAGGGGATGGATCACTCAGAATTTCCCTGTTCAGTTCATTCCCTCTGAAACATGAAGCACTGGCCACTATCTGAAGACACAATATTGGGCTAGATGAACCATTGGTCTGACTCAGTATGTCCATTCTTATGTGAGTTATGAAGAGTAGAATACGGATAGAGGAAGCTAAAGACATCGGGGGAAACTCCATGGCTTGCAGGACTAAGGAGGGTTTCTTTAAAAAAAGTGTATTAGGAACAAAAGAAATCGTAGCAGTGGTGTAGGCTCATTACTAGATGGAGACTGTTTAAAAGGTTGCAGAAAAGGTGGAAGTGTTCAATAAATATGTTTTTCGTGTTGGAAACCCCATGTCAGTGTATTTAGGAAGGACAAGGGTCTCCAGTGCTCTTACATTTTAGCAGCTGCATGAAGGAGAAGAGGTGGTGAAGTCCCTCCACAGCCGATTGCCAGATCTCCTGCTCCTGCTCCACACAGCACAGAGTGAGACACCCCACCAGCTGGCCCAGGACTCTGAACTCCTCCACTTCCTGACGGAGAGAAGGAGCAAAGGGAGTCACTCGCCCCTGCAGACCTAGCGCAGCGAGTCCCCCTGGCATTGCCCTAGCAGTGGGTTAGAACAGGGGGAGGCAGAGGCCACCGCAGAGAGACTGGGGACAATGAGAGCAGGAGGAGCTGTGGGGCCCATCACCAGGGGCTGAGGAAAGCTCAGCAGGGACGGAGAAATCTGGGCAGCAAAGTCAACAAACGTTACCCCCGAGTGGGGACCCAGGTAACGAATGAACTAACGTCCAGTCTCCATCTCAAGGGCAAGTTCCTAATCCCAGCCCCTTCTCCCATCCCCCTCCCTTCTTTGACCTCAGGCCCAGGAGCTTGGAGTCACCTTGGACTCCTCTGCTCTGCCTCCTGCCTCTCTCACTCCATCCTGGAGCTCCCCAGAGCCCTCCCTTTCCGCGCCACCCCCAGCCTGCCTGCTCTCTCCTGCAGCCTTGTCCTCTTGTCTCCCCCTCCTGCAGCCCCTGCACTGGCTCCCTGCTCTTCCCCACCTGGCACCAAGCCCCTTGCCCTCCTCTCCCGGGGTCTGCACAGCCTCCCCACTCCCACTCCCCAGTTCTCTGGCGCCTTTGGCCCCGCCCATCCCTTTCACTGTGTCCCCTCCCACCTCCCTCCTTCTGTTCTGCTGCCCCAGCCTCTGGGGGCACATCATCCGAGCGCCCCCCTCCAGCTGCCAGAGGGGAAGCCCTTCCACAGGGGGGATGGAGCATCTGGAGCAGCTCAATGGCCCTGAGCATGCAGAGCAAGGGGCGTTCATCTGGCAGCCTGGCAGAAGCTGATGCCAAGGCATCCCACAGGCGTCTGACAAAGGGGGTGAACAGACACCTGGGTTCGGAGGCTGCTGTCAGGGCAATCCTGTGTAAATGCATTGACCCTGCAGAGCAGACTTTGGTGCTAGGGGAACAGCGGGGAGAGTCCTTGGAGACAGAATGATGGGACTTGACCCAAAGCCCACTGGAGTCAGAGGAAAGACCCATCGACATCAGGGCTCGTTAGATTGGACTCCTACTGAGGATCTTGCTGAGTCACTATTCTAGGCCTGCATTTTCCATGCCAGGGCGTGCTGCACCGCGAGGCTGTTCAGTGTAGTTAGGAGGTGGCCAGGGTCACAGGCTGCTCACCTGGAATTTGCACTGAGACCCCATGAATTCCATCAGCCACCTGATCCTTCCCACTGCCCTCAGCCGCTCATGTACCTCCTTGGATGTGGTCCAGGGGAGCAGGACCTGAGAGAAACAAATTGGGACAAATTGCTAAGGAGAAGTACCAAAAAATAGTCCAAGCACATAGGGAGAAAATCAGCAAGGCAAAGGCAAAAATGAGTTCTAACTGTCAAGGGACATAAAAGACAATCAGAAGCAGCTCTATAAATGCATTAGGAGCAAGAGAAAGACAAAGGAAAGTGTGGGGCCACTACTCAGCAGGGAAGGAGAGCAAAGAATGGATGACACAGACAAAGCCAAGGTGTTTAATGTCTTTTTTGCTTTAGTTTTCACTAAAAAGGTTAATGACGACTAGATGCTTAACACAATATTAACAACAAGGGGGCAGGAATACAGGCTAGACTAGGGAGAGAACAGGTAAAAGACAATTGAGGTCAGTTAGATGTATTCAAGTTGGCAGAGCCTCATGATATTCACTCTAGATGGAGCTAGGCAAAGCAATCGCTGAACCTTTAGGAGGGTTGAGGTCCCAAAGGACTGGAGAAGGGCAGACACAGAACCTGTCTTCAGAAAGGGGAACAAGGAGGCCCCAAGGAATTATAGACCTGTCAGCCTAACTTTGGTACCCAGAAAGATACTGAACAAGTTATTAAACAGTTTGTAAGAATCTAGAGGAGATAATAGGGTAATAACAAATAGCACCATGCCAAACCAATCTAATTTCCTTCTTTGACAGGGTTACTTGCCTAGTGGATGGAGGCAGGCAGTATATGATGATGTATATGAAGTTTAGTAAGGCTTTTGACACAGTCCCACAAGACATTGTCCTAAGCAAACTAAGCCAGTCTGATCCAGATGAGATTACTATAAGGTGGGCGCCCAACTGATGGAAAGATCGTACTCAAAGAGGAGTTATCACTGACTCGCTGGCAAACTGGGAGGGTGTCTCAAGTGAGGTCCCCCAGGGGTGTGCCTGGTCCAGTACTAATCAATATTTTCATTAAGAACTTGGTTAAGGGAAAAGAGAGGATGCTTGTAAAGTTTACGGATGACACCAAGCTGGGAGGGGTTGCAAGCACTTTGGAGGACAGATTAGAATTCAAAATCAGCTTGCTAAATTGGAGAGTAGGTCTGAAGTCAACAAGATAAAATTCAGTCAAAACAAATGTGACGTAACACACTTAGGAAGGAAAAATGTATAAAAACAAAGTGGGGGATAACCGGCTAGGTGGCAGTACTGCAGAAAAGGATCTGGGGGTTATCATGGGTCTCACACTGAATACGAATCAACAGTGTGATGCTGTTGTGAAAAAGGGAAATGCCATTCTGAATTGTGTTAGCTTGGAGCTCTGTGTCCAGTTGCAGGCACCACGTTTTAAGAAAGATGTGAACAAACTGGGGCCAGTCCAGAGGACAGCGACAAAAATGATCAGCAGTTTAGAAAACCTGACCTGTGAAGAAAGGTTGAACGAATTGGGCATGTTTCATCTTGAGAAGACGGAGGGGGCACCTGTAACAGTCTTCAAATACGTTAAGGGCTGTTATACAGGGGATGGTGACAAATTGTTCTCCATGTCCCCTGGAGGTAGGACAAGAAGTAATGAGCTTAATTTGCAGCAAGGGAGATTTAAGTTAAATATTAGGAAAAAGTCTAAGGGTGGCTAAGCACTGGGACAGGTGACCTAGGGAAGTGGTGGACTCTCCATCATGGAGGTTTTAAAAAACAGGCTGGACAAACACTCAACAGGGACAGTCTAGGAATGCTTGGCCCTGCCTCAGTGCAGGGGGTGGAGTAGATGACCTCTTGAGATCCTTTCCAGCCCTGCACTTCTGTGATTGTCCTCTTCCCAGGTTCTGGGATCGAGGAGACCGAATCTCTGTTAAGGACATTTCCCTCTTTTGGAAGCACAAACGACCTACAGAATCTACTTCCTGTGGCCCCAGAACTAGAATGTTGGGGGAATCTAGCTCCGGGCTCTGGCCAGGTTGGTGGGGCCCATGGAGAGCACAAAGGAATGCCAGGTTCACATGAGGGCTCAGTGGAGAACACAGCAGATCCTGTATGGGGTGGGCGCTCCTCCACACCCACCCCATACAGACGTTTTTCAGATATAGTGGGGGCACTTGGCCCTCCAGCCCAAGAACCTTTGTAGAGAACGTACTCTGAGGAGCCGAAGGCATGGGGGTGTCCCATGCTTGGGATTAAACAGAGCCTTGGTCCCTGAGCCCCACCCCAGCTACAGGACTAGTCCCCTTCCTGCCCCCACGCCTCCAGACCTTCAAGATGATTTGCAGCACCAGAAGGTTGGGCTCCTGATCCTCGCACACCAAGGCCTTCAGCATCTCATCCATGGTTTTCAGAGTCTGCGTGCAGAGCAGAGGAGAAACCAGAGCAAGTGGAGTTACCCAGCCAGGTGATGAACCAATGCCCTGGCGTGTGACACCCCCCCCCCAGGTCATAGCAGCCCCTGGTATTACAGCTCACCCACTCACTTGTACCCGCAGGGGACCTACTACAAACTCCTCTTGGCAACAGGGCCCCACCTGTCTTTGCTCTCCCCAGAAAGCCCACTGCACACAGTCTATCCCACTGGGAGAGTCAGACAGGACTCCACATTTGGAGGGCAGATTTCCAGCCAAGCTTCGGCTCCCCTGGCCTATGTGCACCTGAAGCAGCCGATCTCAGGCCTGTGCCCCCAGCCACGCATGGGGGATGAATGTGCTTGTGAAGGGAGTGTCTGTTCCCCACTAATTGTCAGTGCATGTGAAGGATAAATGCCTACTACTGCTGCCCTAGGAGGGAGTTACTCCTTTATCTGGGCCTGTACTTTGGGGCCTGTGCTTTGGTGCTGCAGGTCCTGAGCTGAAGTCCTGTCGGGAAGCTGTGATCATTACACTCTTATGCCAGTGCCAGGTAACCCAGGGGACAGTACACGAGCGAGTGGCAGGATTCCCACTCAGTTTGGGATGGCTCAACATGGCCGGTTTGGGGCTTACTTTGGTGTAGAGAGCAGCCTCCACCTCCTCCATGGTGTGTGCTGGAGGCAGGGAGAAGATGCTGGAGAAGCAGGTGGCGAGTAGGCTGGGTCGTGTCAGGACCAGCAGCGGTAGCTTCATTTTGCTAAGAGAAGAGACACATGCGGATTTGGGGTCTGAGGCGGGACTGATGTGCTAATATTGCCCTCAG
The DNA here is from genome assembly GCF_020497125.1 of Mauremys mutica. Classification (NCBI taxonomy): domain Eukaryota; kingdom Metazoa; phylum Chordata; order Testudines; family Geoemydidae; genus Mauremys; species Mauremys mutica. Next base: position 163,107,626 of record NC_059075.1, on the reverse strand, counting down.
GCTCCCAGGACATGGAAACACCTGCGGGGGCTCCAGCTGGCGGGTGGCAGATGAGAACAGGCCAGGGGGTGGTGGAAGGAGTTGGTGCTGCCTTCTCTCATACCAGCAGGCAGGGACTTGGTGTAGCCTGCAGCTGTCTGCTGTGACCCCACCAGCACTCACCGGCTGGGGCAGAGATCGCTGCGCTTCACCAAGAAACAACATCCTGCAAATGGCATGGACAGGAGACTAGAGCCTGCTGGCACCAAAGCGCCTCTGAACCCAGCGGCCACAGTGCAGAGGAGCCTGCCAGTCCTGCCCCACTGGGGGCAAGAGACCCTCCCACCACAGCCATCTGCACTGCGGCTGCACAGTCCAGGCCAGCAGAGAGATGCTGCATCAGCCCGCAGCCGGGCAGAACCGAAGCAGGGATCTAAGCCCTGCCCCTGCCCATTGCTCTCAGCCTGCTGGACAGGGCACACAGCTGTGTGCAGGGGGGCAGGAAGGTGGGGACAGCCCAGACAGCATTAACCTCTTCACCCCCACTGCCAGAGCATGGCCCCAGCACATGCAATGAGGTGCCAGGTGACTACTTGAGCTGCCCCTGCAGGACAGAGCCGCGCCCCTCGTGGCAGGTTGCAGCCAGTGAGGAACAGCTACGCCCACTGCTGATGCAAATCCCTCCCCCTCTCACCCCCGCAGAGACGCGATCATGGCCAATGCCATCGCCTGCCCCGTTGTCAGGAAGCCAGTGCGCAGTGGGGAGAGCTGCTCCAGTTCCTGCCCCACCTCCTCTTCCCATTCCTGGGGAACCTATCGAGCCAACAGCGAGAGCCCAGCTCCAGCCCGCAGCATCCATCACCTTCCAGACGCCTGATGGACAGGGGAAGCTCAGAGCAGGGCGCTAGTGGCACTGAGAGAGAGCCCCCCATGGCACAGGCAGTGCCAAGTGCCAGGGCTCAGCCTGCCCAGCCTCTCAGCCACTGGGAGTCGCTGAGCTGCCAGTGTGACGCAGCTGGCACCGACTCCAGTCGCTCCGCTCCAGCAGCACCTAACAGCCCCTCTCCCCCCAGAGGGGACCGGTCCTGCCTTCCACGCTCCCTCCACCATATCTTCATAAGGCCACGTGGAGAGGTCACCAGGCACTGAAGGATCCTCCACCACCTACCCACTGGTGCCAGTCCACATGCACCAGCACCATCATCTGGTGCCACATTTCCTGGGGGAATCAGAAGATGGGGGAGGAGCAGAGGGGGGAATGCCCTGGAAAACTGGCCATGCCAAGAGGCTGGCGTGTCTGGCTGCACGTAGCACTGGCTGGGGCTGGGCCGGGCAGGCTGGGTACCTCAGCTTCATGATGGCGAGCATAGCTTGCTGACGCATCACGCCGGTCAGGGAGTCGACGGACTCGTGATCAATCAGCTCCTGAGGAGACAATGTGGGGAAATGCCAGCTGGGCTCCAAGCTCCTGCAAGGCTCCGACAGGGGATCAAAGCGCAGGGCCTGCAACACGTGGGCTCGGCAGCCAGGTCGTCCTACTACAGGCTTGACGGTGTGCAGTGCTCTGCAAAGGCTCCATCAGCATTATCACCCAAGGACTCCACCTGAGATCAGACCCCCTTGTGCCCGGTGCTGCACACACACAGTGAGAGCCAGTCCCTGCCCCAGAGAGCTCACGAGCTAACTAGACGAGACAAGGCATGGGAGGGAAATTGAGGCACAGAGGGGGAAGTGACTTGCCCAAGGTCTTACTGCAGAACTGGGAGTAGAACCCCGGTGTGTTGAGCCCCAGCCCACTGGACCACCCACCAGCCCACGCTGTCCCACGTTCAGGGAAGGGAGGTAAGCTCTGGAAAGCTTTCTGCAGCGCTGGAGAGCAAAGACTTTCCAAATCTACGGAGCAGATTTGTTGCTAGTTCCCTAGTGGGCACTGACTGCGGAGTGTTGGGGCTCTGGGCAGGGAGACTGGCGTACACAGAGCGACCCGGTGACTTGGGAAGCTGGGTGCAAGGGAACAATCTACGTTTCAATACAGTTATATGTTTAGGAACAAAGACGGCAGGTCACACCCACAGCATGGGGGGGTCCTAACCTGGGAAGCGGTGACTCTGGAAAAGACTTGGCAGTCATGGTAATCAGCTGCCCATGAGCGCCCAGTGCGAAGTTGGGGCCAAAAGGGTTAATGCCATCCCGGGATGTACAAACAGGGCAATCTCCAGTTGTTAGAGAGGTTATTTTCCCTCTGTATTTGGCACTGGTGCGACCGCTGCTGGGATCCTGTGTCCAGGTCCGGTGCCCACAATTCAAGGAGAATGTTGATAAATTGGAGGGGGGTCAGAGAACAGCCCCAAGAGTGACTGAAGGACTGGGAAACATGCCTGATAGTGAGAGACTCAAGGAGCTCAATCAGTTCAGCTTAACGAAGAGAAAGTTACAGGGTGACTTGATGACAGTCTGTAAGTACCTACAGGGGAAGCAAATACTGGATAATGGGCTCTTCAGTCTGACTCGATCCAATGATTGGCAGCTGAAGTTCGACAAATCTGCAAAGATCTCCAGGACAATCACTAAACCCGCCAAGTAACACAGCCCCAGTGTGTGTTTTACTCACCTTTATCTTCCCCACTAGCAGGGCTTTGTCCATAAAAGCAGGCAGGTTGCTGAGGGTGTTGATGGAATCCAAGAACTTGAGTTTCTTGGTCTCGTCCTACGCCCCGCAGAGATTAGACACAAACAGGAAGGTTAGCATGGAAAGGAGCTGCCAGTGGGAGAGATGTCAGAAAGCTTCCCCCCAGTGCTGCTCAGGCTTTGATATGCCAAATGGCAGAAGGCCATTCATCCGGCAACAGGAGTGACTATCTGGGGAGGGCAGGGCAGCTCTGTATGAAACCGGACCAGAGAGGGAGCAGATCTCACGGGGTAGGTGTCCAGAGAGGAACTGCAACATGGCAGCTAAGCAGCCAGACAGTGTTAGCAGGGGCTTGACAGAGTGGGAGGAACATCTGGGTGGGACACCCTGACACCCCAATATTCACCACTGTCATGTCATTAGGATATGTTTTGTACAAAGTACATATTGTAAGGTATTGTAAAAGTCTTTATCTGCTAGACATTAATGTCTCATTGGATTGTATGTGCTATCGCTGTATGTGCAGTTATGAAGTTCAGCTATGTATGTGTTCCTGAAACACGTTGTGAGGTTCAAAACAACCTTTCAGGTACAACAGTAAAAATGCCAAACAATGGCTTCTTGAGGAAATGCACACAAACAGCATAGAAACCTCTTCGAGATAACGCTACACAGTGGGAACTGTTGGACCCAGGTCTCAGCAAAAGAGTTTTCCAGCAGGTGGGAAGAGGAGATAAAAGGGGAACAATGATATCGGGGGGACCTCACGCTCCCTGCAGTAAGACACCTGGAAACATCTGAGGGACAAAGATGGAACTATGAGAAGTGATGGTCTCAGGCTGGAAAGAGATTCCTAACCTGTGTAAGAAAACCTGGGAAATCCAAGCTGCACAGCAAAGAATCTTAAGAATCTGCCAGCCTGAGAATTTGCTAGTGTAGATCCTATCTATCTAGTGTGGAAAGCTTAGTTTGTATGTTGTGTTTATTTACTAAGGTAATCTGCCTTGTTCTGTTTGCTATCTCTTAGAACCACTTAAAATCTACCTCTTGTAGTTAAGAATCTTATTTCTTGTTTATCCCATAACCCAGTTTGTACAATTAGTAACTGGGGGGAGGGGCAAAGAGTTGTGCATGCCTCTCTCCACATCAAGGGAGGAGGCAAATTTCATAAAACCTTTGGGTCTGTACTCCAAAGGAGCTGGGCACCAGAGTACTGGGACAAGCCCCTTCAGCTGAGTCTTCCCAGAGCTGATCTCAGGGTCTGTGTCTTTCTGCAGCTGGGCGTGGCCCTGCCTGAGTGTATGGCTGAAAGTGGCTTGTGAACTGAGCCTAGGGCCGCCCAGAGGATTCGGGGGGCTGGGGCAAAGCAATTTCAGGGACCCCTTCCATAAAAAAAAAGTTGCAATACTATAGTGTCATGTATTTGGAAATGTAAAAAATAACCAGTGAAATACATTCAAAAATTAATTTTTAATAATTTGAAAATACACCTCTACCTCGATATAACGCTGTCCTGTGGAGCCAAAAAGTCTTACCGCATTATAGGTGAAACTGCATTATATCGAACTTGCTTTGATCCACTGGAGTGCGCAGCCCCCCTCCCACCCCCGCAGAGCACTGCTTTACCGCGTTACATCCGAATTCGTGTTATATTGGGTAGTGTTATATCGGGGTAGAGGTATACACGAAATACATGATTTTAAAACATTCAATGCTTTAATGTGTGTGTCATAACTATAAAGGGAAGGGAACTGCCCTCCTGTGTACAATACTATAAAATCCCTCCTGGGCAGAGACACTAAAATCCTTTTACCTGTAAAGGGTTAAGAAGCTCAGGTAACCGGGCTGACACCTGACCCAAAGGACCAATAAGGAGACAAGATACTTTCAAATCTTGGGGGCGGGGAGGAGGCTTTTGTTTGTGCCCTTTGTTTTGGTGGTGTTCGCTCTTTGGACTAAGAGGGACCGGACATCAATCCATGTTCTCCAAATCTTTCTGAACAAGTCTCTCATATTTCAAACTTGTAAGTAACAGCCAGGCAAGGCGTGTTAGATTTAACTTTGTTTTCTCAACTTATAAATGTTCCTTTTTGCTAAGAGGATTTACCTCTGTTTGCTGTAACTTTGAACCTAAGGCTATAGGGGGTTCCTCTGGGCTCTATGAATCTGATTACCCTGTAAAGTTATTTTCCATCCTGATTTTACAGAGATGAGTTTTACCTTTCTTTCTTTAATTAAAAGCCTTCTTTTTAAGAACCTGATTGATTTTTCCTTGTTTTAAGATCCAAGGGGATTGGATCTGGACTCACCAGGAATTGGTGGGGGAAAGGAGGGGGGATGGTTAAATTCTCCTTGTGTTAAGATCCAAGGGGTTGGATCGGTGTTCACCAGGGACTTGGTGAAGAAGTCTCTCAAGACTATCTAGGGAAGGGAGTTAGTATTTAGGAGTGGTGGCAGCAAAACCAGATCTAAGCTGGTAGTTAAGCTTAGAGGTGTTCATGCAGGTCCCCACATCTGTACCCTAAAGTTCAGAGTGGGGAAGGAACCTTGACAGTATGTATACATTTGCAATTACATAATGGGCTGTCGCTGGGTGATGGTGATGGTTGGTGCCAATGGGCTGGCGCTGCCTGGGGGTGGCGCTGCTGTTGCCCAGGGCTGGGTGGGGAGCTGGGCTCAGGGCTGGGGGCGTGTCAGGAGGGTGTCCAGCTCAGAGGGGCTTAACATGCTGCTTACTCCCACCTCCCCCAGAGCCTCAGAGCGCGCCGCGTCCAGGAGCTTTCCTGGCCCCTGGACAGCACTGCAGCAGCCTGGCTCCATCGGGACCTGAGCTCACAGCCCCGCCCCCTTACCATGCGGCTCTGAGCGTGAGGTGCTCAGGCCCCGCCCCCTTACCATGTGGCTCTGAGCAGGAGGTGCTCAGGCCATGCCTCCTTACCACAGGGCCGCCCAGAGGGGGGGGGCAAAGGGGGCAATTTGCCCCGGGCTCCGCAGGGGCCCCCAAGAGAAGAGCGGAGGCTCCCGCCTCCGCCCCTCTCCTGGAGCCTCAGCGCATCAAGCGCCGAGTCTCCGGCCGAGCCCCTGAGCCCCGCCCCGATCCGAGCCGCGTGATGAGGGGGCGGGGCTGGGAGCTCCAACGGGGCCTGAGCCCCGCCCCGCTCAGAGTGGCGTGGGGAGGGGGCGGAGCTGCGAGCTCCGGGCTGAGCTCCCAGCCCCGCCCCCTCACCACGCGGCTCTGAGCGGGACGGAGCTTTGGCCCCGCCGGAGACGCACTCGGGTAAGAGGCTGGGGCTGGGGCCGGGGCGGGGGGGAAGCGGGACCCACCGCCGCCGCCGAAGCGCAGCCCGGTCTTCGGCGGCGGGGGGGCCCCTTCCGTTCCGGGCCCCCCCTGCCACCGAATTACCGCCGAAAACCGGGCTGCGCTTTGGCGGCGGGTCCCACTTCGGCGGTAATTCGGCGGCGGGGGGCTCCCGCCGTGGGTCTTCGGGGCACTTTGGCGGCGGGTCCTGGAACGGAAGGGCCCCCCGCCGCCGAAGACCCCGGGCCCCCGGAATCCTCTGGGCGGCCCTGCCTTACCATGGGGCTCTGAGCAGGAGGCGCTCAGGCCCCACCCTCTTACCATGTGGTTCTGAGCAGGAGGTGCTCAGGCCATGCCTCCTTACCACGCAGCTCTGAGTGGGAGGAGCTCAGTCCCGCCCCCTTACCACGTGGCTCCAAGTGGGAGGAGCTCAGGCCCCGCCCGAGCCACGCTGCTTTAGCTCTGTCCAGGGCCACTCTTAGAGGCGGTGCGCTGAGGTGCCGGGGGATGGGGGCAGGCGGAGGGAGCCTCCGACATTCTTGTGGGGGCCTCTGCGTGGCCCGGGGCCTGGTGCAAATTGCCCCACTTGTGCCCCTCTCTGGGTGGCCCTGCGCAAGCCCAGCAAGACAAGGTAAAGGGGGCCCAGGCTGGCAGAACAGGCGGGCTCAGTGGTATCCCGATACATCAGGTGGCACCTCAAAGGGGCTGGAAATTGAAAGTAGACAAATTCAAACTGGAAATGTACGTTTTTAACCAGGGGCGGCTCTAGGATTTCCGCCGCCCCAAGCAGGGCGGCACGCCGCCGGGGGGTGCTCTGGCTGTCGCCTGTCCCGTGGCTCCGGTGGACCTCCTGCAGACGTGCCTGCGGAGGGTCCGCTGCTCCTGCGGCTCCGGTGGAGCATCCGCAGGCATGCCTGCGGGAGGTCCACCGGAGCCGGCTGCCGCCCTCCCGCGGGACGCCGCCCCAAGCGCGCGCTTGGCGCTGGGGTCTGGAGCCGGCCCTGTTTTTAACAGAGAAAGTAATAGACCATTGGAACAACTGGGAAGTGGCATGGTGGGTGACCTTTTGTAACTCAAGGCAGGACATTTTTAAGATGCTTTAGTTTAAACAGGAATTATTTGGGGGCTGGTCACTGGCCTGTGTTATACAGGAGGTCACAGTGGTCCCATCTGGCCTTAGAATCCATGCATCTTCCGGAGAAGGGCGGATGGTGCATGTGGACAGGGCACTAGCTGACAGGTCAGAGGAGGGCTCTTAGTACCTGTTCATTGCTCGTGAGAAAGGCGTTGATGTAATCCAGGGCCTCTTTCTCCTCCGAGTCTGGCCTCATAAAGCAGGAGGCGTTACAAGGGGATGGTGAATCTGATCAAAGACAGAGCAGTGGTAATACCTGGGTCTTCCATGCTGCAGGCTGGGTGACAGAGATCTTAGAGAAAACCCTTACCCCCTCACTCCCGCCCCAGCAGGGGAGCAGCCCCGATGCACAGCAGGGTCTGGCACAGCGATTCCTGGCTTCCCCACCTCTTTGTTGCCCAGCCCAGCAAAGATCCAGTCAGAGCCCTGGTTCCCAACAGCCACCCCACTTCCCCGCCCACCATGCAGGCTCAGTCTGGGGATTTGGGGAGCGTCACATCTGGAAGGAGGGATGATGTCAGGCCATGAGTGGTGTCCCAACTCTCCAGGCCATTGCTGGAGGGGGCAGAGGGACTGGCAGTGAATTGCTCTGGTCCTCGTGTAGGAGAGGGAACAGTTGCCCAGTCTGTGTGAGATATGGGTATGCAGAGCCTGCCCGTTCTGCTTGTTCTGACTGCCTCTCCTGCCACCAACAGCCAGCCAGAGCCATCAGGTGTAACCTGGGCAGGCACTGAGCTCCCATCATCAACACTCCCCCCCAAATGCCCTGTGCTGGGACATGCAACAAAGGAGCCAGCAGATGGGGCTGCAACACCAGAGGGCATCTTATGCTCTGGCCGGCGCCCTGCCATCCTAGGCTTTAACAACCCACCCTGCACTGAGCATCCCCTTCAATGGGTGGAAAATATCCTCCAACCCTGCAGCGTGACAGATCAGGGTGGGCGATTCAGTCAGTCTCCACCTCATGCTTCGGCCGCCATTTCTAATGCCCCAATCAGCTCTAGAGGCTGCAGCTGTTGCCAGCAGGAGGGGCCATTCCCCCCTGCCGGGGTTTTCCTGTCTCTCCATCTCATGGCAGCTCAGAGCAATACAAGGTCTATGGAGTCTTCTCTCCCATGTTTAAGAAGGATGAGTTAAAACTGGAACGGGTACAAAGAAGGGCCACTAGAATGATCCGAGGAATGGAAGGCCTGTCGTATGACAGGAGACTTGAGGAGCTCGGTTTGTTTTCCTTAACCAAAAGAAGGATAAGGGGAGATATGATTGCACTCTTTAAATATATCAGAGGGATAAATACCAGGGAAGGAGAGGAATTATTTCAGCTCAGTGCTAATGTAGACACGAGGACAAACGGATATAAATTGTCAGTCAGGAAATTTAGGCTTGAAATTAGACGAAGGTTTCTAACCATCAGGGGAGTGCAATACTGGAACAGCCTACCGAGGGAAACAGTAGGGGCGAAGGACCTCCATGACTTTAAGATTAAGCTAGATAAGTTTATGGAGGAGATGGTATAATAGGATAACGGGCTTAGTCAATAGGTCAATTGAGTGCCAAACTGGTACTTAATTGGGTCAAATTGGGTCAATAATATGATATTCTTAACCTCTTTCAGAGGGTATGGCTGGAGAGTCTTGCCCGCATGCTCGGGGTTCAGCTGACCGCCATATTTGGGGTCGGGAAGGAATTTTCCTCCAGGGCAGATTGGCAGTGTCCCTGGAGGTTTTTCGCCTTCCTCCGAAGCATGGGGCAGGGGTCGCTTGCTAAAAGAGTGGGTAGATCGGCTAATGTGGCCTGCATCTTGCAGGAGGTCAGACTAGATGATCATAATGGTCCCTTCTGATCTTGAATTCTATGATTCTATGATTCTATGATTCTATGGTCCTGCCACCCAACCCCCAGAGGGGCCAGGCCCCACCACAATGCAGGGCCATGGCCCCGGCCATTTCTGCAGCCCCCTCCGCCCACCCAGGAGGTACCCACTCACCGGCACGGAAGGGCTGAGGCACACACAGCTCCTGCTTCCGCTGTGGGCTCTTTTGCCAACTCTTCCGTTGGGGAGGTTTCGTCTCCTCCCAGGCATGGATGGGCTTTGAGGGGTCCTTGGGGGCTTCTTCAGCCATCCTGCAAGAAGCCAGGACAAGGCATTGCTTGTGAGTGACGAGAGGCGACTGCCCCGTTCAGCATCAGGGCCAGTCCAATTATTTCTGTTCCACCAGCGCCTACAGATGCCAGCTGAGATCAGGGCCCTGTTGCACCAGGTGCTGCAGACAATCGCTGGGCTGTAGGGCTCAGACTCTAACTAGCCAAGGCAGCCAGCAGAGAAACAAGTGAAGGGATGTGCTCAAAGTCACCCAGCCAGTCAGCAGGACAAGCAGGATTAGAACGCAGGTCTCCGGATGCCCAGGCCAGCACCCCATCCCGCAAGCCAAATGGCCTCCCCGGGTCACTCCCACCTCTCCTTCTGCTGGTTCACAAGCTGCACAGCAGACAGGCTGGATCCAGCCACTCAGGATTCTTCCTGCCCAGGGAAATTACCCTAATCCCTTCCCCCAGGAATATTGGGGCCATGGCAGTTCCCAGGTGGGCGAGGCCAGGGGGGTGGGGCAGCTGGGGCGGGCTCGTGAGCAGCAGGAGTTGCTCACACACCCCCGTGAAAGGGCAGGAGCAGAAGGTGGGAGAGCGGCAGGGAGGCTGGTACCTTCTCTTTCAACCTGCCCAACCTCAATTGCATTTATCCTGACCGCCCCCTGCGGGGCAGGGCCTGGCTGCTACCCCCACTGAACAGACAGAGAACTGTGGCACAGAGGGAATAAGGGACTTGTCCAAGGCTACGCAGACTATCTCTGGCAGAGCTGGGAAATGGCCATGGGTCTCCTGGGTCCCAGGCTGGCACCTTCTCTTCCAACCTCCTGCCCCCTTTGTCCCTGGTTCAGTGTGAGCTGTGGGAGCTCTCTGGGGCACAGGAGCTGGCTGGTGCCCAGATGGAACAACGTTGCTTATTGCACAGATCTCACTTTTCCTGAACATTGAAAATGCTGCTAAAACCATACCAGGGCCCGCCAGGATCCTTGCAGCTGGTCATTGCAAAGTTGTGAACTGTTCCCTGGCCTCCCAGAGTGGGGCAGTGGGAGAGGGTGGGGCTGGCCCAAGGCCCTGCTGGATGGCGGCTTATGTGTATGGGGTCCCAGTGCTACAAAGCTGTGTGCCAGGGGCCGCGCTTTCTGGGGGTTTCACGGCTCATCTCTCCAAGGCCAGTGTGGCAGCAGCCGCTGGAGAGCATCCCAGGCCTGATTCCCCCCATGATGGGTCTCCTGAATGGCCCCTGCTCTGGGGGGCTCCATTCCTTACTCAATGTCTCCTGCTGACTCTCCAGCAGCTGCACGGCAGGTGTCCTAATGCAGCCCTAGCCCTCTCCAGAGCTCAGGGGCACTGTCCTGGCATCGGACTGTCTTGGTAAATAGAACAATGGCTCCTGCCAACCTGAGAATACCTGTTCCCCTGGCATCATAGAATCATAGAATCTCAGGGTTGGAAGGGACCTCAGGAGGTCATCTAGTCCAACCCCCTGCTCAAAGCAGGACCAATCCCCAACTAAATCATCCCAGCCAGGGCTTTGTCAAGCCTGACCTTAAAAACCTCTAAGGAAGGAGATTCCACTACCTCCCTAGGTAACCCATTCCAGTTCTTCACCACCATCCTCAGTGCCATTCCCTATGGAAGTGATGGGGTCAGCAAAGGTGATGGAGGTGGTCAGGCCTAGCTCACTATTGGCATGCCAGGTGCAGGGGGCGAGGTGCAGAGCCAGGAAGGAGATTGGGGAGGCAGGAATGGCACATTGTGATGTGGCGCGGGCGGGAACTAGCTCCCCACATCTGAACGCTCCACAACACTGGCGGATTCAGATCCAAACCTAGATCAGGCTCCAAATTCACAGCTGGCCCCTCCCCCTGATCTAGAGCGGCTGAGACTCCAGCGCTCTGTGGAAGAGACCAACAAACGCCAAATCCTGGGGTGGGCTTCCCCCAGAGACAATCTCGTGCTGGGAAGGGAGATGCCCGGAGCCGGCAGCTCCACCACTCACGCTCCCAGCTGCCTGGGAATGAGCCAGGATCAGAGCTTCGGATAGCGGGCAAAGCCCGGATCAGCACCCCCAGGCCTGCGAGGGACCCGCACCGCCTGGGGGTGGTTGATTTCACAAGAGAGGGAGCTTCCCACAGACTCTCCAGCTCCCTCACCTCTCATGCTTCTTCCCATTTGCCTTTCATCACCGCCACATGGACCAAGTTGGCCACCAGCTGCCTCCCTGCCTGGACACTTACCTGGCCCCATCATGGCAGTGGCTGAGCAGAGGTGGCCAATAGAAGATTCTCCTACCTGGAGTCAGGAGTGGGCAGAAGACTGCGTGTAAATGGTCCACCCACTTTCTGCTGCCGGTGGCAGAGCTGAAACGGCTGGCTCAGCGTTCCTCAGCAGCACGTGCCGGCTCTCGCTCTGTCAGAGCCAAGCCTGGCAGTGAGGGGATGAGGCTGTGCCAGCCAGCAGGGGGCATGTCACAATGGGCAGGTGAGTCACAAGCCAGCCAGTGTGTGACTCCCCAGCCATGGGATGCCCCAGCCCAGACTAGTTCTGGCCTCACAGGGTTTAAGAGCCTGTCCTTCCTCACTGGGGTCATGGGAGGGACCTTCCGTGCCCCACAGTCACAGACATTCGGCTGGAAGAGACAGCTGGACTCGTCTAGCCCCAGCTCCTGCAGAGCCCCTTCCTGCGTCCATGCAGCTGAAGCCAGGAGGTTGCCGGATGGATCCCTGAGTGGGAGAATCAGTTCCATCCCGGCTCCTCCTCCTCGTGACAGTACAGAACGGGGGTTCCCGAACTCTCTACTCCTCTAGCTCCCAGCCCATGCTTTAAGAGCAGCCTCCCCGCCCAACTGAGTCTCAGGCCTTGCTAGCCACTCAGTGCCACAGCAGCCCCAGGAGATGATTGTTGCGGGGGTCTCAGCCCGGGGAAGGCAGTGACTCCTAGAATCAGGGAGCGCAGCAGCACCATAGCTCAGGGAGGTCTGGCAATGCCAGTGGCTGGCTGGGGTCTGACAGCCCAGGCACCCAGAGCAGATTGTCAAAGGCCAAAACCCTCTCACCACCGGCTCTGTAGCTCCCCCTTGCTTTTGGTCTGTCTTAGGCACCATCCTGGCCCTCATCCCCGTGGCATCAGAGCACTGCCCAACCTCGATTGCATTTAATCTAACCACCCCCTGCAGGGCAGGGCCTGGCTGCTACCCCCACTGAACAGACAGGGAACTGTGGCACAGAGGGAATAAGGGACTTGTCCGAGGCCACGCAGACTATCTCTGGCAGAGCTGGGAAATGACCATGGGTCTCCTGGGTCCCAGGCTGGCACATTCTCTTCCAACCTCCTGCCCCCTTTGTCCCTGGTTCAGTGTGAGCTGTGGGAGCTCTCTGGGGCACAGGAGCTGGCTGGTGCCCAGATGGAACAACGTTGCCTATTGCACAGATCTTGCTTTTCCCGAACATTGAATCTGCTGCTACAGCCATACCAGGGCCCACCAGGATCCTTGCAGCTGGTCAGTGCTAAGTTATGAACTGTGCTAGGTAGGGAAGACGAAATAGATCTTCCATCACTAGCACAGCTCTGTGTTACTGTGGACTCACTGCGGGCTCAACCCAACCAGCCCTCCTCACAAGGAGCCTGTAAATCCTCCAGCCCTGCTGTTCTCCTTTGTATTTCTGTAGAGCCCAGAGGGCTCAGTCCGGGATCAGGGCCCCGCGGTGCTAGACATTGTACAGACACAGCCCGATTCCCCCCACGCTGCGTCTCCTGAATGGGGACTGGAGGGAGACCAGGACTGGAGTAGGACTAGGAACAAGGCTGGAGCAGGCTCAGACTGTTGCCTTTGTCAGGCAGGAGCAAGTTCCTGGCCCTGGAGTGATGTTGAGCAGACTGAGCTGCTGCTGTGAGACTGATATAGCTGCTCTGGGAGTCACAAGGCCAGTTCCTGGCTTGTGGATTGGCTGGAGCCCAGCACAGGAGGGACTCAGCCCCTTACAGATGGCTCCCAGGACGCTTGGCTCCCGGCCCCGCTGGGTACTGACATGCCAGGTGCAGGGGGCGAGGTGCAGCGCCAGGGAGGAGATTGGGGAGGCAGGCGCACTGAGGTGGGGCTGAGCGGGCAGGTGCTGAGGAGCTGCGGCTGGCTGGCCAGCAGAGAGGAGGAGCAGCAGCTCGGCTCTGGAGGGCCCAGCTGCAGTTCCACACAGGGCGCTGCCAGAGCCTGGCAGGTGGCTGGCTGAAGTGGCACGTTGTGCTATGGCGTGGGCAGGAGCTAGCTCCCCACATCTGAACGCTCCGCAGCACCGGTGGATTCAGATCCAAACCCGGATCTGGCTCAAAAATCACAGCTGGCCCCTCCCCCCGATCTGGAGCGGCTGAGACTCCAGTGCTCTGTGGAAGAGGCCAACAAATGCCAGCTCCTGGGGTGGGCTTACCCCCCGCCACAAGGCAATCTCGTGCTGGGAAGGGAGATGCCCAGAGCTGGCAGCTCCATCACTCACATTCCCAGCTTCCTGGGAATGAGCCAGGATTAGAGCTCTGGGTAGCGCGCAAAGCCCAGATCAGCACCCTCAGGCCTGCGAAGGACCCGCACCGTCTGAGGGTGGTTGATTTCACAAGAGAGGGGGCTTCCCACAGACTCTCCAACTCCCTCACTGTGACAAAGTGGGACTGTTCTTAATGTTGCCTCTGAATACTGTAGGGGTGCCTCAGTTTCCCCTATGCATTTCTTAAGTCTCTAGGTGGTGGGATAAAGGCCAGTGTGCATAAATGGCTGACACTGTTTCCGGGCAGCTAATGGCCGGGGCCCTTCCCTCCTGCAAGGGGATAGCTAAAGGTGTTGGAGAACAAAGAGATCAGGTGACTTCCTGGCCCGGGAAAGAGACAAAGGCCAGAGAGCAGGGGCTGGAGAGTTTCACTTTGGAGCTGGCTGGGGATGAGGAGTGAAGTGCAGACGTGGGTGTCTGGCTCACTGCCCCCCAGAATGAACCCAGCTGAGGGGTCCTGTTCTCTGGACCTACAAGCTCTGTTTTAGACCGTGTTCCTGTCATCTAATAAACCTCTATTTTCCTGGCTGGCTAAAAGTCACGTCTGACTGCGAAGTGGGGGTGCAGGACCCTCTGGCTTCTCTAGGACCCTGCCTGGGCAGACTCACTGTTGGAAGCACAAGGAGGGGCAGAGGATGCTGAATGCTCCAAGGTCAGACCCAGGAAGCTGGAAGCCCTGTGAGCTTCTGGCCCAGAAGAGCCTGCTCACAGAGAGGAAACTTCCCCAGAGTCCTGACTGGCTTCATAGGGAGCAGCTCCAGAGTATTGCCCAGGGACTCCATGACACACACCTCTTATGCTTCTGCCCATTTGCCTTTCATCACCCCCACATGGCCCATGTTGGCCACCAGCTACCTCCCTGTCTGGACACTTACCTGGCCCCATCACAGCAGCAGCTGAGCACGCGGGTGTTGTTGTATTTAGCATCTCAACCCCCCCATGGAGCAGGGACTTGCTCTCCCTACTTTGCTCAGGCCCAGAGTGTCAGGGACTCACCTGATCTCACTCAGAAGACTTACAGCAGAGTCCCAACCCAATGCCTCATCTACCAGCCTGTGCCGCCTTCCCGTGCCTTGCCACCAGCCCCGCTAAACCCTCCTCCTTGTCTCCGTCCCCTCTGGGCTGGACTGGTGTGACCCCTTCTGTTTAGCCTCCTGTAGCAGGGTGGATCCTGCTCCTGCTGGGAAGGGGTTTAAAAGTGGCCTAGCAGGGCTTGAGAGCTGCTGCTCCAAAAAGCTGGGCTGATTGAGGAAGTGGCTGCAGCTGGGGGCCATGCCCCAAACTGAGAAGCAGGGCCTTATAAGAAGGCAGGGAAGCCAGACAGTCTCTCTCTGGCTATAGAGAGAGAGGGGCCTGGCTGCTTAGGAGCTTGAGACTAGATACCTGAGTGCAGCAGGGCTGGGGAAAGGCTGAGGAGCTGGGAAGCTCCAGCCTAGAGAGCCCCAGGCTGCGGCCTAGCAGTAGGCCAACAGGCACTGTGGGTTGCAGGGGGCAACCCAGGGGTAGGCCAAGGCAGCAGGTCCAAACCCAACTTTGCCTGTGATGAGTAGGCTGATACTGCAGTCTGTCCCAGAGTGTGGGGCTAGACAATGACTGGCAGTAGCCAAATACTGAGGCAAGGTAGGGATAGAGGGTGGGGGTTCCCTGAGAGAGAAAGGGAGACCCAGAGAGAGAAAGGCTCGGTGTGGCTGGCGATGCGATGGAAAAGCAGAGGTGGGCAATAGAAGATTCTCCTACCTGGAGTCAGGAGTGGGCAGAAGCCGGTGTGTATATGGTCCACCCACTTTCTGCTGCAGGTGGCAGAGCTGAAACGGCTGGCTCAGCGTTCCTCAGCAGCACGTGCCGGCTCTCGCTCTGCCAGAGCCAAGCCTGGCAGTGAGGGGATGAGGCTGTGCCAGCCAGCAGGGGGCATGTCACAATGGGCAGGTGAGTCACAAGCCAGCCAGTGTGTGACTCCCCAGCCATGGGATGCCCCAACCCAGACTAGTTCTGGCCTCACAGGGTTTAAGAGCCTGTCCTTCCCCACCGGGGTCATGGGAGGGACCTGTGACGGGTTGGATCACAGAAACCCCCCGGGAGCTGCCACCTGATGTGCCAAGACTACCTCTGCTCCTGTTTTCCCTGCCAGCTCAGGACTCCAGCACCCTGTCTTGCTAAGCCAGACACTCCCGTCTGCTCCAACAAAGACCCAGGGTCTGAATTACTTGCCCCAAAGCTGCAGGTTTACCTGAAAACAGCTCACAGAAGTGTGTTTGTCTTTAGCACTCAGATGCCCAACTCCCAATGGCGTCTAAACCCAAATAAATCCGTTTTACCCTGTATAAAGCTTATGCAGGGTAAACTCATAAATTGTTCACCCTCTATAACACTGATAGAGAGAGATGCGCAGTTCTTTGCTCCCCCAGGTATTAATACATACTCTGAGTTAATAAGTAAAAAGTGATTTTATTAAACACAGAAAGTAGTTTTAAGTGGTTCCAAGTAGTAACAGACAGAACAAAGTAAGTCACCAAGCAAAATAAAATAAAATGTGCAAATCTATGTCTAATCAAACACTGAATACTGATAAGATCCTCACCAGTTCCGGAAGGCTCCCTTTTACAGACTAATCTCCTTTTAGCCTGGGTCCAGCAATCACTCACACCCCTTTGTTGCAATTTCCTCCAAATATCCTGGGGGTGGGGAGGCTCTCTCTTTAGCCAGCTGAAGACAAAATGGAGGGGTCTCCCAGGGGTTTAAATAGACTTTCTCTTGTGGGTGGAGATCCCCCTCCTCACTCCTATGGAAAGTCCAGCTCCAAGATGGAGTCCTGGAGTCACCTGGGCAAGTCACATGTCCATGCATGACTCACAGTCTTTACAGGTAGAAGCCATTGTCCACGTGATATCGTGTATGTCTCCAGGAAGACTTCTTATGTGGACTGGAGCATTCCAAGAGGCATTGTTCCCCAAGTGCTTCCTGATCGGGTACTTAGCCTTGCGAATTCCTTCCTAAAGAAGCTGACCAAATGCCTCACAAAGCTTACTTAGAAATCAAGCAAATATACAGCCAATATTCTTAACCTGAAGTAGAAAATGATAGATGTGTACAAATAGGATGACTAGATATAGTAGACCATAACCTTTACAGAGATATGTTACATGGCACAGGCAGCACAAAACATATTCCAGCTATGTCCTATTTTCATAAAGACTTATGGGAGGTACCGTCACAGGACCTTCTGCTCCCCACAGTCACAGACGTTAGGCCAGAAGGGACCACTGGGCTCATCTAGTCCCAGCTCGTGCAGACCCCAGGCCAGAGCCCCTCCTCGTATCTATGCAGCTGGAGCCAGGGGGTTCCCCAGATCCCCGAGTGGGAGCATCAGTTCCATCCTGGCTCCTCCTCCTTGTGACAGTGCAGAATGGGGGTTCTTGAACTCTCCTTATCCCCAGCTCCCATTCCCAGCTCATGCGGGTGGCTCTTTGCACCTGCCCAAGCTGCCGGGTGCCTTGGCCATGGGATGTAAAACGGCCCCATCTCTGCTTCCCCTTCCACCGCTGCAACAACGCACAAGCTGCTTTAAGAGCAGCCTCCTGCCCCTCCCCACCAGCTGAGTCTCAGGCCTTGCTAGCTGCTCAGTGCCTCGGCAGCCCCAGGAGATGATTGCTGCGGGGGTCTTGTGTGACATTATGAGTCTGATCTAATATCTCACTGAAGAAAAACAGGGCTAGAAAGAGTTAATTAACTCGCAGACTAACCTGACCCAGGGCTGAACTTTAGAAACTGGTTAGGAAGGTGTGTAAATGAATAGAGCTTTGAAATGCAGGTCTGCATTGTTAGAGGTAGAAGGGTAGGTGTTTGCTCAGGTCTTGTGAGGTAAGCAAACAAGACTTGTTTATTGCTATGGCTTTAATTTAAAGATCAAAAAAGGAATATTAACATTTAGGAAGATGCTTGAGTGAAATAGTATTATTTTCTCTGTGTCTCTTTGAAGGTTGTGGTAACCCGTATCTGAACTATTTAATGGCTAAATTACCCTGTGTTAATTGCCAGGATGTTTGGGAGAAGGAGCATTAGGCCTATCGTTTTCTCAAGCCAAAAGGCTGCTGGAAATGTATAAGAACCCTAGGACATGATCCTACTTCATCTCAGATCTGCTTTGGGTTTCAAGAGGGGGGAACCTTAAGCCATAAGGATTGAGATCCCCAGTCACTGACTGGAGTCACCCTGAATATGGACATTGGACCATAACCTATGGACTATTTCTAAAAGGACTTTTGGCAACTACAAGCTCACCTCTACTATGTATCTGAACCTCAAGAACTGAATTCAAGTCTGTATGTATATTGGTCTTTTAACCAACACTCTCTCGCTTTTCTTTTGTAATAAACTTTAGCTTAGTTAATAAGAATTGGCTATAGCGTGTATTTTAGGTAAGATCTAGTTATAATTGGACCTGGGTATGTGGCTGATCCTTTGAGATTGGAAGAACCTTTTCTTTTATATGATGAGAGAAGATTTTCAGTAATCATCATATCTGACGTGTGTGTCTGGATGGAGGCTTGAGGTTGGTCACTTTAAGGGAACTGCAGTGTTTGAACTTCTGAGTAACCAGTGGGGTATGGTAGAAGCTGTTCTGTGCTGGCTTGGTAAATCTAAGTATTGGAATAACCACCAGCTTCTGGGGTTTGTCTGCCCCGTTCTGTTTGCAGTTCACCCTAATTGAGTGACCTCAGCTGGCTCCCACGGGCAGCACTGTCACATCTTGGCCCAGGGGGAGGCAGTGACTCCTAGAAGCAGGGAGAGCAGCAGCACCATAGATCAGGGAGGTCTGGCAATGCCAGTGGCTGGCTGGGATCTGACAGCCCAGGCACCCAGAGCAGACTGTCAAAGGCCAAACCCCTCTCACCACTGGGTCTGTAGCTCCCCCTTAGGCACCATCCCATGCCTGTAGATCTTCCACCGTAGGGGCGTGTGCACCCAGGGCACTTGAGTCGCAGACATTTGCCAGCAGTACCATGGAGCGATGCCTGCGCCCCCACTCTCCCCATGTGCTCAGGCACGGGCATCAAAAGGGCACGTCCGCCACCTCCCTCTCCAGTCCTTCACACCTGCATACTGTGGTGAACATCCCCATTTCTACTGAGGCCTCAGGGACAAGGTCTATGATGAAATGGTTGGGGTAGACCACCCCGCCCCCCCCGTCCCGCGTTGCACCCTTACGGCTCGCTGAGGATCCAAACTGACACTCATCGGTTTGAGCCCCTACCTAGCCAGGCCATGTTCCCTCCCCCGAGGCAGTTGCTGGCCCTGAACCCCTTCAGGTAGCCATGACACACAGGCACTCAGGGCTCGAGAGAAGGGCTATCGCCGGCTGAAAGACCCCTGCCTGCATGGTGGGGATCGAGGCCACTTTGCCAGCAGGTGACCCCCAAGTCCTAGGCTATGGTGAGTCTGGGGAGATGGGAGGATTCAGCCTCATGAGAGGAGATGTGGCTGGACAGAATGGCAGAATTGGGTCTCCGAGCAGACACTAGAAACTGCCTAACACCGGGCAGGAGTCTGGAGCTGGGAGATGTGTAGGGTACAGAGCACAGCACCCCTAATGCCGGGCAGGGGGGTTGGGGCTGGGGATGTGTCAGGTATGGAGTGCAGCACCCCCTAATACTGGGCAGCAGGGCTGGGAGATGCGGGGTGTAGGGTACAGAGCACAGCGCCTCTAATGCTGGGCAGCAGGGCTGGGAGATGCGGGGTGTAGGGTACAGAGCACAGTGCCTCTAACGCTGGGCAGCAGGGCTGGGAGATGCGGGGTGTAGGGTACAGAGCACAGCGCCTCTAATGCTGGGCAGCAGGGCTGGGAGATGCGGGGTGTAGGGTACAGAGCACAGTGCCCACTAACGCTGGGCCGGGGGGCTCAGGCTGAGGATGGGTAGGGTACCGAGTGCCACGGAGTGTGGGGGAGACAAGGCCCTGCACCTCAGGCTTCCTGTGATTCACCATGACTCTCAGCCAGCCAGTAAAACAGAAGGTTTATTTAGACGACAGGAACACAGTCCAAGACAGGTCTTGCAGGTTCAGACAACAGGACCCCCTCAGTTAGGTCCCTCTTGGGGCGGGGGGCAGGGAAGCCAGAGCCCCGTTGGGAGATCAGAGCCCCATCTGGGCTCCTCTCCATTTTCCCAGCCAGCTCCAAACTGAAACTCCCTCCAGCCTCTCACTTAGCCTCCCCCCGGCTCCTCTCCCACCCTTTGTCCAGTTCCTGGGCAGAGGTGTCACCTGGCCTCCAACCCCCTTCCAGGGTTCTCATGTTACCTGCTCAGATATCCTCCCTCAAGGAAAGTCTCCCATCCAGGGCCGGCTTTAGGAAGTGCGGGGCCCAATTTGAACAGTTTCGACGGGGCCACGGCAGGGATAACTTAAAAAAAAAAACATGTAAAAAAACACGTGGGGCTTGTACTCACCAGGCGGCATCCGAGTCTTTGGCGGCACTTCGGCGGCGGGTCCTTCAATGCCGCCGAAGACCCAGAGCAAGCAAAGGACCCGCTGCCGAAGACCTGGAGCGCTGCCAGGTGAGTAAAAATTAAAAAGGCGCCTCTAGTCAGGGAAGGGATTCTCACTGGGTGTGGGGCCCTCTTAGGCGCGGGGCCCGATTCGGGGGAATTGGTGGAATAGGCCTAAAGCCGGCCCTGCTCCCATCCCCCAATGCAGACAGTCCCAGCAAAACTCCCCTGCAACCTTCCCAGGCCAACACTCCCCACTCAGCATTCAAAGAACACATTAAGAACATTCCCAGTTCGACACACCAAGCACAGCACCCACTAATGCAGGTGAGCTGGGAGAGGCTGGAGAGCATGTGGGCCTAGCCCCATGGGGGGATCGGCCTGTGCAAGCAGCTGTGCCCAGGTATAGTGCTCTGGGCTGAATCCAGCTGTGCCATGGGCTAGCACTGCAGGCCTCCCTGTGCTGAGTGGAGGTGCGGGGCAGGTAGTAGATCCCTGGACCAGGCTTG
>NC_059075.1:163014852-163086877 GCF_020497125.1 Mauremys mutica | reverse complement strand
AAAGCAGTTTGGTTTTTATTCTGCAAAATGAGATGCATTTTTTAAAAATGTTTTTGAGGTTTTTGTTGTTGTTTGTTTGTTGTTTTTTAGTTTATGTTTTAAGTGGTAGAAAAAAACTCAAAAACCCGGTGTTTGTCGTACAGCCTGAACTGGATGATTTGTTTTAAAGCTGTGACTTTTTAAACAGAAAACTCCCCTAATGAATATTTAGTTTTGAAGTTTACAAGACGGTTTCCTGTGTCTTATAATAATGCTGTTTGCTCCATTGTACGGTGGAAACATGAGAGATCCTTAGAGCAGAGGGAAAACAAGCTCAGAAGAAAAGGGAACGAGACAGCTGAAAGGGAAAATTCACCAGCATCAGTGACTGATGATGGATGGATGGATGAAGCCCAGTAAATATATTTTGCTTATTGGTTGGGTTGTTCTGTGAGGTTTTGTATTTGAAGTGAATACATAGGTGTCGGTGAGAAAGATGGTAAAGTTCAGTTTTGTAAAATGGTTCCCCCCACCCCCCATAGGCCTGGGCAACTTTTCTGACAATGCTTAGTCCGCGCTACAAGGACACCTCCTCCAGAACCACCAAAGAGCCAGGAATCTGCTTGGAGACCTTTAACAACGCAAAACAGCACAAGAGTGCAGATGAAGCACCCAGGCAGTCCAAACCTCATATCTGTCAAACCCAAGGGCAAAACAAGACTGTGGTAAACAACAACCACAACTCCAGTTCCTCAGCGGCCACTGCCACAGCAAACCCTGAGTAAACACCCACATTCACAAACCCGGAGCATGCGTTCGAGGGGCTCTGAACGTGCGCAGAACCACACACATTCACAAATCCGGAGCATGCGCTCTAGGGGTTGTGAATAAAACACCAAGGACTGACAAACCATTCTCCCAAAACCATAAGCTCGTCACCGCTCCCCTATATTCTAGTATTTGGGAACAGTTTGATGGTTCATTCAGAAAACTGATGGACGCTGTGTCCCCGGGGTGGGACGGGCTAAAAGAACGACATTCTAAAGAGAGTTCGGAAAAATCTGATGCTTCGCTCAGAACACTGGTGACCTCTGTATCCTCAGGGGGCCTAACGACCGACCACAACGCACTTACTGGATGCTGAAACGAGTCTGTTCTTCAAAGAACCGACTGAGCCGAATACTAAAAGGCTAAACCTTACAGCGCCGAGCTTCAAAGGTGCCTAATGTAGGTGAAGCCGAGCGATGCGGAGAAAGTGAAAATCAGTCTGTTTCTACCAGAACAGGGACTGAATGTAACTGCAACCCCCCAGACACACCAAAGAGCTCAGAGTCTGTTGCTCAGCAGGTGCTGGATAACGCGAAGAAGCGTTCTAAGAAAAATGCATTCGTACTGCTTAAGAAGCTGGGCCAGGCTACAAATCTCTCTTCATGGAACGATAAAGGGGCTTTTGTGTATAAAGGCTCTGTGGTTAATGGTTCTAACATGCTCGACTTAGTCCGGGCCGTGACCCAGACGCTCTCTGTTCCTAGGAGACATGGACCTTAAAGACGGGATGTGTTTATGAATGTCATGGCGGAACGGAACGTACCACCTTCCGTCATGGGCACTGCGGCCAAGAGAGCTCTATGGAACGTCTCACAACCTCGACCGTCACTTAATCCAGAGGTGACAGTAAGCCGGTACGGGCCAGTACGGAGTACCAGCCAGAGCCAGTACGCCGTGCCAGACCACACCGGCTTCCTCGGCGGGGATTTAAAGGGCTCAGAGCTCCGGCAGCTGTAGGGAGCCCAGAGCCCTTTAAATTCCCCTCGCCGCTCCAGCAGCTGGGTTGGGGCTGGGATTTAAAGGACTCGGATCTCC
The DNA here is from genome assembly GCF_020497125.1 of Mauremys mutica. NCBI lineage: Eukaryota > Metazoa > Chordata > Testudines > Geoemydidae > Mauremys > Mauremys mutica. The sequence goes on along the minus strand of NC_059075.1, from coordinate 163,085,035 downwards.
GGCAGCTCTAGGGAGCTTTAAATTCCCCTCCTTTAAATTCCCCTCGCATCTCCAGCAGCTGGGTTGGGGCTGGGATTTAAAGGGCTCAGAGCTCCCGCGGCTGCAGGGAGACCAGAGTCCTTTAAATTCCCTCCGCAGCTCCAGGAGCCGGATTCGGGTGTGGATTTGAAGGGCCCGGAGCTCCCACTGCCGCAGGGAGACAGAGCATTGCCAGGCTGGGCCTGGGAATTAAAGGGCTCAGAGCTCCGGCAGCTGTAGGGAGCCCAGAGCCCTTTAAATTCCCCTCGCATCTCCAGCAGCTGGGTTGGGGCTGGGATTTAAAGGGCTCGGATCTCCGGCAGCTCTAGGGAGCTTTAAATTCCCCTTGCATCTCCAGCAGCTGGGTTAGGGCTGGGATGTAAAGGGCTCGGAGCTCCCGCGGTTGCAGGGAGACCAGAGTCCTTTAAATTCCCCCCGCAGCTCCAGGAGCCAGGCTGGGGCTGGGATTTAAAGGGCTCACAGCAGCAGGGCCGCCCAGAGGATTCCAGGGGCCCGGGGTCTTCGGCAGTGGGGTGCAGCCAGGTCTTCGGCGGTAATTCGGCGGCGGAGGGCCCCCGCCGCGGGTCTTCGGGGCACTTCGGCGGCGGGTCTCGGAACGGAAGGGCCCCCCGCCGCCGAATTACCGCCAAAGACCTGGCTGCATTTCGGCGGCGGGTCCCACTTCGGCAGTAATTCGCCAGTGGGGGGTCCTTCAGCTCCGGGGCAGGGAGCACCGAGCTTTTTAATTCCCAGCCCCAGCCCGTTTGCCGGAGCTGCGGTGGGAGGGGAGGAGGGATTTAAAGGGCTCTGGGCTTCCCGCAGCTGCGGGAGCTCCGAGCCCTTTAAATCCTGGACCCAGCCCAGCTGCCAGAGCTGCGGGGGAAAATTAAAGGGCTCTGGGCTCCCTGCAGCTGCTGGAGCTCTGAGCCGTTCAAATCCCTGCCGAGGAATCCGGTGCGGTCCGGCACGGCATATTGACTCTTCCTGGTACGCCGTACTGGACTGTAATGGCTTATTTTCATCTCTGCTTCAGAGATCCCATGACTGCAGGGAGCCCAGAGCCCTTTAAATACCCCTCGCAGCTCCGGCAGCTGGGCTGGGGCCAGGATTTAAAGGGCTCGGGGATCCCGCGGCTGCGGGAAGCCCAGAGACCTTTAAATACCTCCCGCAGCTCCGGAAGCCAGGCTGGGGCTGGGAATTAAAGGGCTCGGGGATCCCGCGGCTACAGGGAGCACAGAGCCCTTTAAATTCCCCCACAGCTCTGGCAGCCGGGTTCGGATGTGGATTTAAAGGGCCCGGAGCTCCCACGGCTGCAGGGAGCCAGAGCATTTCCGGGCTGGGGCCGGGATTTGAAGGGCCCGGAGCTCCTGCCGCTGCGGGGAGCACCGAGCTTTTTAATTCCCAGCCCCAGCCTGGCTGCCGGAGCTGCGATGGGAGGGGAGGAGGGATTTAAAGGGCTCTGGGCTCCCCGCAGCCGCCGGAGCTCTGAGCCCTTTAAATCCCCGCTGAGGAAGCTGGTGCGGTCCGGCACAGCGTACTGGCTCTTGCCGCTACGCTGTACTGGCCCGTACCGGCTTACTTTCATCTCTGGCTCAGAACTCCTACGGCTGCGGGGAGCCCAGAGCCCTTTAAATTCCCCCCGCAGCTCCAGGAGCTGGGCTTGGGCCGGGAATTAAAGGGCTCAGAGCTCCAGCGCTTGCTGGGAACCCAGAGCCCATTAAATCTCCCCCCTGCAGCTCCAGCAGCTGGGCTGGGGCCGGGATTTAATGGGCTCACAGCAGGGGTGAAAGTAACTTCCAGGATTTACTGGTACTACTGTAATCCTAAGGGGGCATGGCTTAAACCGGAAGAGGTGGGGCTTCAAGATTTAAAGGTCCTGGAGCATCGGCTGCGTCTGGGAGCCCCAGGGCCTTTAAATCAACCCTGGGCTCAGGGGCAAATGAAAGGGCCCAGGGCTCAGGCCGCAGTAGAGCCCTGAGCCCTTTAAATTCCCCCCGCAGCTCCGGCAGCCAGATTCGGGTGTGGATTTAAAGGGCCCGGAGCTCCCATGACTGCAGGGAGCACCGAGCCCTTTCAATCTGGCCCCAGCCCGGCTGCCAGAGCTGCGGGGGAAAATTAAAGAGCTCTCGGCTCCCTGCAGCCACCAGAGCTCTGAGCCGTTCAAATCCCTGCTGAGGAAGCCGGTGCGGTCCGGCACGGCATATTGGCTCTTCCTGGTACACCGTACTGGACTGTAATGGCTTATTTTCATCTCTGCTTCAGAGATCCCATGGCTGCGGGGAGCCCAGAGCCCTTTAAATACCCCCTGCAGCTCCGGAAGCCAGGCTGGGGCTGGGAATTAAAGGGCTCAGAGCTCCCGCGGCTACAGGGAGCCCAGAGCCCTTTAAATTCCCCCTCAGCTCTGGCAGCCGGGTTCAGGTGTGGATTTAAAGGGCCTGGAGCTCCCACGGCTGCAGGGAGACAGAGCATTGCCAGGCTGGGGCTGGGAATTAAAGGGCTCAGAGCTCCGGCAGTTGCTGGGAATCCAAAGCCCATTAAATCTCTCCCTCCCCCCCCCCCGCAGCTCCAGGATTTAATGGGCTCAGCACTCCCCATTGCTGCGTAGATCCCAGAGCCCTTTAATTCCCCTCAACACAGCTCCAGCACCCAGGCTGGGGCAGGGAATTAAAGGGCTGAGAGCTCTCCGCAGCGGCAGGAGCTCCGGGCCCTTTAAATCCTGGCTCCAGCCGGGTAAGGCTCAGGCTCCCCACAGCCATGGGAGCTCCGGGCCCATTAAATCCACGCTCGAACCCGGCTGCCAGAGCTGCGGGGGGAATTTAAAGGCCCTGGGGCTCCCAGCCACAGCCAATGCTCCAGGATCTTTAAATCTTGAGAGGCCCCGCCCCCTCGGGTTGAGGCCACACCCCCTCAGGACTCCGGCAGTACCGGTAAGTCCTGGAAGTTACTTTCACCCCTGACTTAATCATTCCTTTACCTGTGTTCACCTTGTGCGCCGGTGACTCCCCCGAGCCGCAGTCGCATTCCACCTCTAAGGGGGTGAAGAAAGAGAGGCCACCATGCTCATTGGGGTGCTCGTTGGGTTTTCTGTTCGGGTTCCGGCGTATCCATCAACGGCTGGGCCAAAGGGCTCCCCTCGGTCGCTCCCTCCTCCTCCTCGGCACTGTCGCTGATGTAGCGCTTACTCCACAGATGGTCAAAGACCCTCGGGGCGAAGACAGAGTCTGAAGTTCTCACGGGGGTGGTGAAGGAGTCCAGGTTTCCTCTCCGCAGCCTTCCCACGATTTCTAAACCATGTGTCCTTGGCGAGAGATGGCCTCGTCCGTCCGGCGCTGGGACTTATGAGGTGATGGTGCTGCACCCTGATTGGCAGAGGGCCCTGCGAGGAGTTCTTAGTGGGGTCAAACAGCCCACTCCCGGAGGGGTCACCCTGCCCCAGAACTCGCCCTGATTGGTCAGGATCCCCTCTGGGGGTGGTCCTGTCAGGACAAAACCGATCCTAATTGGTTGAGGGCAGTGAGAGGAGTTCTTAGAGGGGTCACAAGACACACGTCGGGATAGGTCACCCACCCACCCCAGAGCTCGCCCTGATTGGTCAAATCTCCTCTTGGGGTGGTCCTTCCAGGAGGAAACCCATCCTGATTGGTAGAGGGTGGTGGGAGGAGTTCTTAGAGGGGTCACATGACACACCTGGCTTCCAGTCATGTGGCCGCCTTGACCACGAAGTAATACCCCCATGGGGCAGGACTTCTGGAGACAGGTGGGAGGGACTAAGGGGTCATGGGGTGGGGTTAGGATTTGATTAATGGTGGGGCCTGTCTACTGCTGCTGGGTGTTGAGTGTTTGCAGGCAGAACGGGAGCCAGTGTCCATGTCCAGGCTGGAGGTCGAAGCCGGGTGGTCAGAAATACGAGGCAATGTCCATATCCATACAAAGATCGAAGCCATGCAGTCAAAATTGAAGGGGTTGGAGAAGATCAGGAGGAGGAGGTGGTGGCAGGGCTGCAGCGGGTGGGTGGAGGGCCTGGAGCGAGGCTAGAGAAAGGCAAGGAGAATACTGAGCCGGGGTTCAGAACCCAAATCTGGAGCCAAGAAGGGTCACGGCAAAGTCATAGCCAGAGACCGGAGTCAAGAGTCCAGCCAGAGTCAACAGCGAGAAACCGGAGGGCAGGGCAGGGCGGGGCAGGGCAGGGGGTACATGCGGGCGGGAATGAGGATGACTTACTGGAGCCCTAGAGACCCCTCATCGGGGGACTCCCTTCCTAGCAATACCAGAAGGACAGCGGGGTGACAAAGATGTCTCTGAGCCTGGGCTCCAAGCCAAGGGGAGCTCCCATCCAGGCTGTGTGCCAGGACCCCGTCCCCCTCCCTGTTCATTTCACACGCACAGACCCCCTGGCCGGAGGGGAGAATAAAGGGCAGAAGCGAAGGTGCCCCTGGGGGAAAGGCTCTAGGCCGGGACCCAGTCCACTTCCCAGATCTACACCCAGGATTGTGTGACCAGGCCCACAGCCCTTCCTCTGCGTCTCAGTTCCCACCTGCCAGACGGGGAGGCTCCTCCCCTGCCCCAGGATGTTCGGGGGGAGTTTCATTCCTGGCTGGGAAGGGCTCAGATACCAGGTGGGTGGATTGGGCCCCGGGTGGGGGATGGTCGGACATTCGCTGCGTCCAGGGTGACAGAGGCCATGGGAGGGTCTGAGCAGTGACGACGGGGGAGGGGCCCCATGTCAGGCCACCCCTCCCAGACTGCAATGGCTATTGAGCACAACCCCTGGCTCTGCGGATGCTCTCACTTCTGGGCCAGCCCCACAGCCTGATTCTTCCCAACCAGTATCTGGCCTGGCCCCAGCCCCAGGGGTCGGGTGGGGCAGGGTGTCCAGAGCGAGGTGCTCGGCCTTGGTTTCTCTCAGTGCTGCGGGGGGCTCTATGGCCGCTCCTCCCAGCCCTTCCCCCCAGGCACAGTGAGACAGAGCAGTACCTGCAGCAGGGGGTCCGAGCTGGTCATGCGAGGGGGGGGGTCTTCAGTGCTGCCCCACGGAGCACAGCCCCTGCAGGGCGTCGGGCACCTGGCCCAAGACCCTGATGTTAAACAGCTGGATCTTTATGTAGGCTGCGATGTCCTCCTGTTGCAAGGGAACAAGGATCAATCAGAGACTCCGACACCCATGAGAACGAAGGGTATTAACGGCACCGGGAGCCAGCCATATTTCCTCCCCATGTCTGAGGGACGGATTCCGCCCCCCAACCCCCGAGACAAAATCTTCTCTCTTCTCTAGTGACTTCCATCCCCTCTCCCGCCATTGTGGAATGAACTCCTGCCCCCACTCCTCTCAGTCCCCCCGCGAGAACTGTTCTACCTCCCAACCCAGCGGGAATCCAGCTCCGCTCCCCAGAGTCCCCTCAGCCAACCTCGCCCCCTCCAGCCGGGGGCTGGGAGGCTTTGGGCAGTAGTGCCGGGGGGTGAGAGGAAGTGGACACCTTTCCCCAAGGGATCCCCATGTCCTTAACGTGATGCCATGGCCAGTGGCTCTGGTGAATGGGGCACTTATGCAGCCTCTGCTGACTGACTCCTCCAGTTCTCCCAGAGCAGGTGGGGGCTGGGATAACACGATACCAGAGCTCTAGGAACCGGCCTGAGGCCCCGAGGGGGAGGAAAGGCTCACAGAGGTGGCTAGGGGAGTTGGCAGCCCCTAGCATGAGCAATGGCAGTGTGTCGTGCTGATGTGACGCCTGTTAGGAAATAGCCTTGCTGGGGAGCTGGGTCTGCCCTGCTTTGAGCTGCTCAGGGGAGAAGCTGGCACCGACCAATGGCACCTGTCTGGGGTCACCCTCTCCTTGCTCCCTGGTCAGCGCATGGGGATGGGATGGGAGTGATTTTCAATGGCCTGGAGGTGAAAGGCCCTAGGGGTCTCTCCCCAGGTGACCCCTCTTTGGTTACCTCGTCCTCTAGCAGCTGGCCGGCTTCCCCCAGGAAGGAATACGTCAGCACCAGGCCAGCCTGGCTGACGCGGAGGAGGGGGTGGTGAATGGCCAGCAGCCCCGCCTCGAGGAAAGATCTTTTCTGCTCCTCTGTAAACAGCTCGCCAAAGGCCTAAAACCAAAAGAACCAGAGCCCTTACAATGGCCCAGAACCAGGCTCCAAATCCCTCGAGTGTCTCACAAGGTGGAGAAGAGTCCTGGGGCAGCCAACCTTTGGGGTCCCATGGACCAGGAACCCCCATCAGTAGGAGGCTGCAGGCACTGAGGCCTCAAAAAGCTCTTTCTGGAGCAGGATTCACCGCAGGTGCCATGAGATGCTGGGAATGTGTCTGCGCGCTCTGGAACCCAGCTCACACAGACAGCCCAGGACCCCTGCTGCTCCCAGCAGCGATAGCTGCTGCAGCTCACCCGCTAGAGGTTCGCGGTCTTTTAGATCTGCTTCATTCCCACACCTCACCCCACGGACATTCCCAGGAGCCTCACATACTCTGTGGAAATAAGGAGCAGGCTCTTGCCCTGTGTCCATGACACACTCACTGCAGCGGGAGACAGCTCCACACCTGAGCTGCTGCAATGCACCGGCCGAGAGTCCTTACCTCTCCCACCCTGGCCAGGTTTCTATACCCCAGGCGCTCGGGGTCATGGAGCCCATCCCGGCACCACAAGTCTGGGGCCTCGCTGGTGTTGAGCCCTGGGGGAGAAAGACACACCCATTGGGGAGGTTTGGCCTTCTGCTTTCAGTGCCTGTTTCCTTCTGGGTGCACACTGGCCAGGCTCCTCCTGGCATCCGCAGCCCAATGGAATCGCAGGGTCCATGCCAGGCGGGTTAGTACCAGAAGGGGGATTTGTTTCAGCCATCACCGTAATCATGTGACCCTTACGGTCATGGGGTGTCTAATACTGAGAACCCCCCACACCCACTGAAGTCAAGATCTGGCCCTGGCTACCCGACTGGTGACACCCTACAAGCTTTGTGTCCGTCCCCTGTGGTGCCTGCTCCTGCCCCTGCCCTCATGATGGGCTCTTTCCCTCCATGTGTCTCAATAGCTCCGTTCCTGTCCCCTCACGAGCTGGCTGCCCCGTACGGGGGTGGGCTGATTTCCCTGGGCTGGGGGACAGAGCCAAGCTCGGAGATAAAGCAGCCAATTTCCTTGGCACTTTCACACTCATCTCCCTAATTCAGAGAGAGGGGGAGAGAAAGAGTCACCATCTAAGCTGGGGTCGGTCTCAGAGGAGGGGGCTTCTTTCTGTAGGGTCCCACTGCCCAGCAGAGGGAGTCTCGAAGGAGGGGCCTTGTTTCTATTGGGATTCCTCTTCCCCGCTACAGCGGGTCTAAGCAGAGAGGCCTTAGTTCTGGAGGCGTCCCAATGGCCAGCTGGAGCTAGTCTCCCAGAGACTCGTTTCCATGGGGTCCCATTGCCCAGCTGGGTTTCTTACCCCTCTTCCGGAGCAGGAGCCAGTAAAGCCAGTAGATCCCAGCCCTGGCTTGCTGACTGATATCACTGGCTGGGTGGGATATCCAGAGACCGAGCTGCAGAACGAATTCGCCTGCCTTGGAGAAGGCGGAGGAGGTCTGGTGGAAGGAGGAGGAGAGGAGAATCCATCACCATTCTCCCTTCAGCTCCCCAGCACCCCTGGACCTGAGCTCTGCTCCCACCCCTCTGTAGGAGGCGCTGGGGGAGAGGAGCGAGAGCCCTCTTCCTCTCTGCCCCCAAGGGAGCTCAGAGCAAAGGGAGCAGGGCAAGGGCCCTCGCTGAGCACTCGCTGCCTCGCGGCTCCAGAATAACAAGGGCCCTGAGGCCAGGCACGACCCTGCCACCGAGCGGCCTATGGAACGCAGTCCCTTACGGACCCGGGGGGACCAATTAGCCAGGGGATGAGGAACTTGACTCTGCAGGACGCTGGGGTCAGAGGTCACTTACGTCAAATCCAGGCAGGGAGATGGCACTCTGGAGCAGGGCCGCGCTGGTCTGGACGGCCCTGGCTCTCTCCTGGGGGTTGTTTGCCAGGAGAGAGCGATGGACGTGCTGCAGGAGAAGGAGGCAGGGGAGGGTCAGCGGGCAGGCGTACATGCTTTACAAACCAGCCTCTCCCCCTCCCCAAGGGGCTGAGACTTTGTGCTCAGGGTGGAGTAGCCGAGCCCTGGTGGCAGAGCTTGAAAAGGGGGTTCAGTCTCTCAGGCCCCAGCCAGGCCTGGTGCTCACTGTTAGTGCTTAATGCAACCGTGCAGAGCTCTGGCTGACAGTCCCAGCTCCTTCCCCCTGCACTGGCAGCTCTGGGAACGTGTGGCCGGCTGGGTCCAAGCTGGGAGGACACAATGGAAACGTGGCTCTTCTAGTCTCTCCTTTGCTGCCCTCCCACAGGGCTCAGGGGCAATTCCACCCCAGACCGTCCATTCTACTCACCTCCAGGAGGTGCTGCAGCTTCTCCATGGTGGGGGTCTCTGTTAGCTGGCCCCTGAGGATGGTGTCCAGGCTCCGCGAATAGCGGTTGTGCAGAGCCTGCAAGAAGAGGGAGCACCCGTCAGTCATGGGACATGGGGCTACATCAGTCAGAGGACAATGAGGAGGATTCTCCAGGAGCCCTGGCAAGACTCAAGAGGCACATCCTGGCCTCTCCCATTCACATCACTCCAGGGACACTTCGCAAGAGTTCATGGCCGGATGCCTGCTGCCTCGTCAATCCTTGCTCTTCGCAGTTCTCTGTGCAGGGCCTGGTACCCAGCAGAGTATGGACCAGCCAAACTGCAATGGGTGGGAGGTAGGATCCCCGGGAGAGTCCAGGCAGGAGATCAGAGAATGAGGAGAGGAGGGAAGGCTGGGATCAGCCACGGAGGGGTAACGCAATCCCCTCTGAACCCCTGATCCATGAACAGCACGTCAGGATCAAGGCACATGCCCTGAACCCCACACCCAAACCAGCTCCAGGGCTCAGGACCTCCATGGGGTTGGACAGGGAAAGCCGCCGCCACCCTGCGCAGACAGGGGTTGGAACTTGGACAGTGTCTGCGAGGACCTTGGCCTGTGTGGGACAAATGTCCCCACTTTGGGGTGCCAGATAACAGAGGAGATGTGTCCCCCCATTGGGGGTGAGGGATTCTCTGGTGCAAGACCCCCTGCCTGGGTGGGGATGGAACAAGGAGCAGGACAGACTGGGTGGCAGCGCAGCTGGGGGATTTTTGTACCTCAGCTCTGCCCTGCAGGTGCTGCTGGATCACCAGGACGATGTCTTCCTCAGGGCAGAAATCCTGCTCCTCCTGCTCCTCCTCCTCCTCTTCCTCCTCCTCTTCCTCCTCCTCAGGCCACGACACCTGGGCACTGGGGGTGTCTGCACCAGGGAGGGAAGGAGAAAGTTTAATCCCTTCTGCTGCTGGGGGGATGCAGTGGACAGAGAAGGCTCCATGTTTCCCCTTTCTCTGTAAGGAGCCCCATGGCGGCGAGGGCCCCACCCTGCCCCTCCCAGAGACGCCCTCAGCCCCATCAGCCTCAGGGCCCCGTGGCAGTCAGCCCTCCCCCCAACATGATCAGGGGAGGCTGGAGCTCCCCGACTCCACCCAGCATCCGCTGCTATGGGGCGTGGCTGTGCCACCCCCACTGGTGTCAGTGGGGCTCACGTGGGTCAGTGCCGGCGCCTTGGCGAGCCCATGGGCACAGGGTGTTACTGGTCCCCCACCGCCCCAGTCCTCCTCCCTTTCCCCTGGGTCTCTCCTCACCTCCAAAGAGGGAGCCTAGCAACACGGGGCTGCCAGACCCCATGGAGGAGCTGCTGGCCCCACAGGAGAATGCGGAGCTGCTGGTGTCGGTCGCGCCGCAGTCCCTGAACTCCTGCTCTGGGCTGGCAGGAGGCTCCTCTATGGCCAGGGTGGGGCTGGCAGGAGGCTCCTTCATGGCCAGGGTGGGGCTGGCAGGAGGCTCCTCCGTTGCTAGGGTGGGGCTTGCAGGAGGCTCTTCTGGGGCCAGGGTGGTGCTGGCAGGAGGCTCCTCTGGGGCCAGGGTGGTGCTGGCGGGAGGCTCCTCCGGAGGCAGGGTGGTGCTGGCGGGAGGCTCCTCCGGGGCCAGGGTGGGGCTGGCGGGAGGCTCCTCCGGAGGCAGGATGGTGCTGGCGGGAGGCTCCTCCGGGGCCAGGCTGGGGCCGGCGGGAGGCCCCTCAGCTGCCATGGAGGTTGGCGGCTCCTGCTGGGCCCTGGGGCGCAGCTCCTGGCTCCTTGGCTTCCTGCAAAGGAAGCCCCAGAGCTGCCGCCCCCGGCTCCTGCCCTCCCCTGGCTCTCTCCTCCACGGCTGAACCTGGGGCCACCTCCGTTTCGGCCCAGAAGGTGCCTCTGGTTCAGCTAGAGGAGCTGCTGTCTTCCGCCTCCTCCAGCAGGCGAAGCAGCTCCTCCCTTTCCCCTGGCCACGAGCCTCTTCCCCGCCCGCGGGGACAGAGGGGCCGCTCTCCGCCTGCGCAGGCTGGCTGATGTTTGCTGGCTGTGGAGCCACCTGCCCGGCCTTCTTCCTGAGCATCTGCCGGATTCGCTCCATCCTGGAAGTGAGTGGGGAGCAGCCATGAGTCTGGCTTCAAGGCAGCCTCTCATTAACGAGCCTGCCTGCTCCCCTGCCCACCTCCCCTCCGCTGAGGCAATTTCTCCTCCCGAGACATCCCACCCCAGGGCACAGGAACCCTCAACCTGGGGAACAAACCCTGACAAGGGACGGGCTGGGAGCCCCAGTGGTGGGATATTCCCACCACACGGGGCATGATGGCTCTGGAGAACTCCACTTACTTACTCTAGATCAGATGGAGCAGGATGGCAGATGCTGAGGGTTACTCCTCCCTTCACCCTCCTCGACCTCCGCACCCAGGTGGCCGGCAACGGGTGCCGCTCAATGCCCTGCCAGCAGGGCAAGGGGTAGCAACCAGCAATCGAAACTGGCTGTGAAAACAATACAATGCCACTAGCGGAACGCTCCTGGGACACTCCATAGCTGTACCCGGGGCCACCTCCATTTGGGCCCAGAAGGTGCCTCAGGGTCAGCTAGGGGAGCTGGGGTCTTCCTCCTCCTCCAGAAAGCCAGAGCTGGCAGTGCCAGCAGGACTCGATTCCCAGTCTCCCTGGCTCCGAGTGGGACCTGTTGTAGTGACTGACGGATTTGCTCCTTGTCCCCCATCCAAAGCCAATAACACATCTCTGGGTTGGCAGTCATGAGTTAGACCTTCTCAGCACCCCTCTGTCTCCCGCAGCCCTCAGCGGTTCCTTGGATTGCGGTGGCTTGGACGGTAACAGGAGTGGCTATTGTTACTGGCTCACTGGGTGGTTCTAGCCAATGAGGGTCTCAGTCTAGCCTCAGAGGCCCACACCCCCAGACACTACAGGTCAGGGAGGATTGATTTCATTCCAAATGTTTTGTAGTTGTATTTTTGAGTTATTTTCCTAATGAGGGATTGATTCTCATGAAATTCTTAGTGGTGGCCGATGACAGAACACAGAGCAATGGTCTCAAGTTGCAGTGTGGAAGGCTTAGCTTGGCTATTAGGAAACACTAGTTCACTAGGAGGGTGGTGAAGCCCTGGAATGGGTTCCCTAGGGAGGTGGTGGAATCTCCATCCTTACAAGTTTTTAAAGGTCAGCTTGACAAAGCCCTGGCTGGGATGATGAAGTTGGGGTTGGTCCTGCCTGCAGCAGGGGGTTGGGCTAGATACCTCCTGAGGTCTGTTCCAGCCCTAGTCTTCTATGATGCTAGGAATAGGGATCTAGTCAAACATGTTGACTTGCTGGTTTTGCAGGATACATACAAACAAAAAGGTTGACTGAACCATTTGTTTTCATTTCAAACAAACTGAGGTAAAGAAGTATCTCTAGTTCGTGCACTGAACTGATTGTTCCTGCTCATAACGTCCTTCCAGATTTTAGAAGTAGTAGCTCACACCTCCTCCTCTCTAGCCTTTATTCATATTTTACAAGGGGAAAAGAAGCCTTCATCCTTTTCCAACTCCCAATCAGTTTCTTACATTTGAATGAAGTAGCTGCATCAACTGGAATGAAGAAAATATTCTTTCTGCACCCGCAGAAGAGGCTAGTGCTGCCAAAATCTGGCTGAGTGTTTCAATCATTTCTGGACCCCCAGGTGCTTAGGCAATGACTTCCAACAGTTCAGTGCTTTGACTTCCTCTGACACTTGGCAGCAAACATGGACTTCTTCATATATGTAGTTATTTAAATTACTTTAATAGGCTGGAGCAACTAGAGGCCTTAACATCACTTGTCATCATTTCAAATTTTATACTGGATAAGTTTAAAAAAAAACTTTTTCAATATAAATTTAAAAAACCCAGTTTAAATAAAAATAAAATCTCTTCTGGGGGGCGGGGGCTGGGTTGTGAAAAAGCCACTGATTGGTCTTGCCCTTGATTTTAGAAGAACTATTTCATCTGAGAGAATCAGAAACTGCTTGTATTCTAGTCAAGGAGAGGAGGCAGCAAAATTCATCCTAGCAGTAATTTGTTGGGCCTTATTTGCTCAGTCTCAAACAAACAAGTGTGCAAAACTCTAGCTAGTCTCTTTTATGGAGGCCCAGCTAAGAGGTGGTGGGAGGGGCAGGAATGCTGTCTCCGTCCCGGATCCAGTAGCAATTGCACAGGATATTGCCACAAAACCTACATTTTACTGCCAAACTCTCTCAGCCAGTCCTCTCCTGCGCTTCCTGGTTTCTAAGTTTCAAATCCACAAAACCTTCCCCTTGACAGTCACTGCCCAGGTGGTGCAGCAGGCAGAGGAACCTGAGCAGTAACATTGTGACACCAGAGGGAACTCAGCCACCTGTCGCTCCCTGACTCCACTAACCCGGAGCATAAACCCGAAGCCTGAGCCCTGCCTTGGGCATCGCTCCCGCGGAAACCTGCAGGTTCCTTTACTGACTTATGCAAATCACCTGTGGAGAGTTAGCACTGACTGGCTGAATTCGCTCTCAAGTCACAATGCCCTTCAGCTTACAGCACGAATGGAAGGGGCACAGGGTGGAAATCAGGCTTTTCTGGTGGCCCGTTTTCCAACTGAGAAGAAGGGACAAGAGGGAAGGAGGAAGAGGGAAGCAAAATGGCCACATTCCAAACGCCCCCAGCGAGTCACAGGTTAATTCCAAGCCCAGAGGAAACCACTGTCGTCTGACTTTCTCTTTCACTTCGGCCATAGAATGTGCCTCAAAATAATTCCCATAGGAATTAGAGCAGGTTTTTTAGTAAAACACCCAAGCTTGATTTTAAAAGAGGCCAGTTGTGGAAAATCCAGCACAACCCTCAGTGAATTGCTCCAAACTCTGATGTTAAAAATGCTCCTCGCCTTCTTTCCAGTGTGTATTGGTCTAGCTTCAACTTCCAGCCATTGTCTGCTCATAACCTTTCTCTGGTAAAGCGAAGATGGAGGCTTGCTGCAGCAAGGCTACAGGGCTCTGCGAGGTTCCCCCTGCCCTGCATCCCTGTCCTGCCTGGCTGTTGGCAAGGGAGCTCTGTGAGGTCACAGATGTCTCACTCATAGAATCATAGACTATCAGGGTTGGAAGGGACCTCAGGAGGTATCTAGTCCAACCCCCTGCTCAAAGCAGGACCAATTCCCAACTAATTGTCTTTGCTCAATGGGCTGAGTTCCTGCGAAAAGCTTTTGTGAAGTCACTGCCACACCCACCTTTCCCTGGCAGGCCTGACCTCTGCCCCTGGCCAGCCCAGCTGGATGTTTGAGCTGCACCCTGGATCACCCCACTTGCTCATTATTGATTCTGGGGAGCAAGCAGGCTACCCAGTAAAACAGCAGAGTCTGTTCCGCACCCCACACTGAGCTTTTCATAGAGGCATCGGTTGTGAAACAATTCAGTCTCCTAATCTGGCCTCTATTTCACGGGCTATGAAATTTCACACTCTTAGCACCCTATTGAGCCCAATTGCTTGTAATTCACTAAAAGGCACCTTCCCAACCAGTTATGATGGTAGGACACCAGGAAACAGAGACTCCACCTCTCCCCTGGGTAATTTCTTCCAGTGGCTAGTCTCCCTCACTGTCATCATTACATTGGAAATTAACAACCTCTGATAAGGGCCCAATTTATGACAATCTTTTAAATAATTTAAATAGAAGAGAAAAAATAACATTCAGTAGAACATGTTCACTGCCAAGCTTTTCAGACAGTCGCACACTGATGCGATAGCTAAGGCCCCGGAAGCAAAGCTAGCTGAAATGCTAACCCAGCTTTGGGCAGCAGTAAAGGTGCAGAAAATATTGTCTTCCTTTCACTTTATTCAAATCGTTCAGTTCAATCGACTAGTTTGTTGAAATTCAAGAAAGCCATTGGTAATTCACAAAACAGGCAAACTTGTGTTCCTCCCTCAATCTAGGGATAAAAACTAGGGGATAGATCTACTGGTTCATCAATCTAGAAACTCGTGGAGACAAGAATGTATCATTTCACTTCACTAACCACACATCAAATTGCCTTTGGTTAAGAAATTTGTTAGTTTGAAATGCAAAACATTTTGATACAACTTCTTTCTTATGCTTCTCTTTCTAGCTCTGGCATGGCCTTGCTGTGTGACCAAAGAGAGGTCACTTCTTTTCTCTTTCCCTCAGTATCATGGGGGATGGAGAAAATTCTCTCAGTCCTAGCAGGAGAGAGATTTGAGCAAGTCAGGCGCGTTAGGGCCCTCGTGCTCTAAAGGACAATGGGCGATTGTTGTTTGGGGCAAGAATCCCGACGGATTTGTTACTTGTCCCCCAACCAAAGCCAATAACACATCTCTGTATTTTCAGTCATGAGTTAGACATTCTGTCTCCCACAGCCCTCAGCTGTTCCTTGGATTAGGGAGGCTTGGATGCTAAGAGAACTGGAATTATTTTAACGGCTTCTTGGGTGTTACTAGCCCATGAGGGTCTCAGTCTGGCCCCCAAGGCCCACACTCCCAGACACTAGAGATCAGGAGGGGTTGATTTCACTCAAAGTGTTTTGTATTTGCGTTTTTGAATTATTTTCCTAATGAAAGATTGATTCTCATGAAATCTTAGAGCTGGCAGATGACAGAACAAGGAACAATGCTCTCAAGTTGCAGGGTGGAAGGCTCGGATATTAGCAAAAACTTTTTCCCTAGGAGGGTGGTGATGCCTTTGAGTCTACTAGGATAGAGTCCCCTATCTTGTACTTAGAGCCTATATTTTTTCTTACCTTCTACACAGATGACAACGTCTTGGAAACAAATTCCACACAGATATGAGAAACACACGCAGAGAAAATCTCCTCTACAGAAACTGACTCTTGGTCCTCGGCGAGAGACCGCGAGCTGGAGGCTTGCTGCAGCAAGGCTACAGGGCTCTCCGAGGTTCCCCCTGCCCCGCACCCCTGTCCTGCCCGGCCGTTGGCAAGGGAGCTCTGTGAGGTCACAGACGCCTCATCATCGTTGCCCAATAGGCTGAGTTCCTGCCAAAGGCCTTTGTGACGTCACTGCCACACCCACCTTTCCCTGGCAGGCCTGACCTCTGCCCCTGGCCAGCCCAGCTGGGTGTTTGAGCTGCAGCCCGGATCACCCCACTTGCTCTGGGGTGATTGTGGGGAGCAAGCAGGCCACCCAGTAAAACAGCAGAGTCTGTTCCGCACCCCACACTGAGCTTTTCATAGAAGTTATGAAACAATTCGATCTCCTAATCTGGCCTCTATTTCACAGGCTATGAAATTTCACACACTTTGCACCATGTGAAGCCCAATTTCTTGTAAGTCACTAAAAGGCACCTTCCCAACCAGTTATGATGGTAGGACACCGGGAAACAGAGACTCCACCTCTCCCCTGGGTAATTTGTTCCAGTGGCTAGTCTCCCTCACTGTCAGAAATGTGGGCCTACGTCTCCTTTGAATTTCTCTGGCTTCAGCTGGCAGCTCTTGGTTCTTGTTGTGCCTTTTTTGGCTAGATGAAATTAGCCCTGCCCCGTGAAATCAGATCTCCCCGTACTGCTGGGAGCCCCCCAACCAGGAGAACCCAGTAGGGGCCTCGTAGCTGTTTCTCTGCCCCGCTGGGGACAGGACTTCCTCTCCGTGGGGATATCAGACGCACCTGCAGAGGCAATGCAGAAGTGAGCGCGCTGCATCAGCCCAGCATTGGGCTCAGGGCTTTGCTCTTGGCAGTTCTGCTCCAGTCACGTCTCTGGGTGCCCGGACTCAGAGCTTCTGGCCCCCTGTGGCTGCAGCCAGTGCTGGGGCACCGGGCTCAGGACTTTCATGCCCCTCCCCACTCCTGCCGGCGCTCTGGGTGCCTGGGCTCAGGGCTTCTGCCCGGCCTCTGCAGCGGGGGATCTGGGCTTCCCTTGCAGGTCCTTCTGGGGCTCAGGGGTCCATTTCTCTGGATGCCCCAAAAATGGTAGGAGCCGAGGTGCTCCTAAGTAGTAGGTAGGAGCCGAGGTGCTGCCAACAGCAGGGCCCCACCTGCCCATCTGGGAACCTCCTCTAGCTTCAGAAAGGTTGCTGGCTGCTGCCCTTGGAGCCCAGGTCTGAAGGCAGCACACAAGTGAGGGTGGCAATGCTTGACCCC
This sequence comes from Mauremys mutica, assembly GCF_020497125.1. Taxonomy (NCBI): domain Eukaryota; kingdom Metazoa; phylum Chordata; order Testudines; family Geoemydidae; genus Mauremys; species Mauremys mutica. Next base: position 163,068,509 of record NC_059075.1, on the reverse strand, counting down.
CCCCACAACAACCTCTGAACTCCCCCATTCTCCCAGTTTGGTCGGGACCCCCATGGTTACAATACCAGGAAATGTCAGGTGGAAACATCGAAATGGTGACATTGGTCAAGTTCAAGGCCAGAGGGTTTGTAAACTAGTCAAAGTGAGCCCTGAATTTGGTAGGGACCTGGCTATTATGGAGGCCCGATCAGGTTTGCACTCCCAGTTCTCCTGAAAGGCCGTGGAGAATTCCTGCTGCCTGAGAAACTTCCCAGAATAAGCTACCAGGACAGGGAGAGAAATGAAGGAAACTAACCAAAGCCTGAGCTAGGATGGAGAGCATTGATCCAAGCCGTGTTTGAACCCCTCCACCCCCACCTGCCTGCCTGCGGTGAAACGGACAGAGGGGCACTGATTTCTAGTCGTGAACTTGCTACCGACCCTGGGCTTCAGCACAAGCCGTACAGCCCATACTGTGAACTCTTGGATAAACAGCAAAGCTGCTTTTCCGAAACCTTTCCCCCCAGTGCCCTGCATCCACTTGGGGTTGTGCCCAGCAGAGGCTGGTGGAGGGGAGGGGAAGGGAGAGGAGGCCATGCAAATGTTGTGGCATCTGCACAACCCCCCAGACACACACAGCAATGCAGGGCGTACTATCCAGGACAGTAAATTATTTGGCCATAACCTACAAAATCCTCAGTGTTGAAAGTCCAGTTTCTCTAGAAAACAATGGGAGGGAGGGGTTAGGGAGCTGCAGTAACACCTGGACTTCCAGTCTCTGGCCAAGCACATCCCCCTCTCCAGAGTTTTCACTGCTATCGTCTCCAAACTGGTCCTCCTGATCTGATGTGAGGTCACATCCTGGCCTTTAGGGCCATTGGCAGGATCTTCCCTGTTCCCAGCTGCAGCATCACCCTCGTTATCCTGCCTGATAAGGATCCCGCCAGGGCTCAGCTAAATGGCATGTGGCATGACAGGCTCTTTGCTGGGGGCCTTGGCAGCGCTCAATCGAGATCTGAATCGGACGGGCACGGGCAGCTGCATTTCCTGACTTTTTACTGGAGTCCTGGACCCTCTCATGCTGCTGCTGCAAATGTTCCTTCTTGCTCAGCGCTCAGCAGCAGAATGCTCCTTGCCCTTTGGCTGCGACATCCAGACGTCTAGTCCTGCTGCTCTGAAAGAAACCGTCTTCACAGCTCTAATCCTGGCAGATATTGATTAAAATCTTGCCGTGCTCCTCTAAGTGTATTTGTGATTGGACGTGCTGCTTGCTAGGGGGGATTTTCAGATACATAAACTGCATAAAACAGAGGGAAAGACAAAAGGAAGCATCAACATGTCTAAGAATTTGAACAATATTTGAAGACCATATATTGGTGTCTAACTACCTCCTGCTGCCAGGAAATGCAACTGGTATTTTAACGACACACTCACTCCGCTTGTGCCTGACCTGTGATTCAGAGCTCTGAGGAATTCTGTCCCCTGGTGTTGGCAGAACAAATAAACCCCACCTCCCATTACACAATCCATTTGAGTTCAAGAGAGAGAGATCTCTATCTTACAACAAGCTTTAACATTACGGGGCAAAGACTAAGATGAGAGGTCAATTTTTCTTGCAGTTCTAATACCCGAGGAAAACTCCGAAATCCATTCTGTTGACCAAGAGAAAAGATTGTTTTTCTGTTCTCAAAGTGCTGATGCTTTTGACCCCAAAATGTTGTCTTCGTTTTCTCTCACAAAATAACTTGCAGTGAAATGGGACCAACTGCCTAAACTATCCTGAACGCTGCATGTCAGAGTTTGGGAATATCAGGACTGATCATCCGTCAGTTGTCACGGATCCATCAGCATCAGCAGAGCTACGGTGATTTATACCAACCGAGTGTCTGGTCCATTGTGCTGTAATGAATTAAAAGATTTCACACACTGTGCATATGAAGATGAAAATGTAGGGTGGAAGGGACCTCATGTAGTCGAGTCAGGCTCCGCATGCTGGGGCAAGACCCCTTGGTTTCAAAGAATCTTGTTTAATGGAGGGTTTTGTTTTTTTCCTAAAAATGTGCTTCATTTATTTGAATATCAAACATTTTCATTTAAAATTTCCCAGAGTAAGTTTTGTGCTGGTGAAATATTCCCAGTCGACAGCCCTGGAGAGAGAAGATTGTGAAAAAAGACAGTACCGTATGGAATGGGCTTCCCCAGTGCACCATTCTCTGCCCCCATAGAAGGTCTCATGGGTTCGGGGTGGATACACACCAACAATGGAATGAAATCTCTCTTGCATAGTTGAGTTTTCTTCTTAGTTTGAAGCGGGAGAAGGAACAGGAACATCTGGACCCACCTAGCTTCCAAGGGAATCATCTTTCTTGATGCTGTTTGACCTGCAATTCATTGTGGCCCATTAGGTGGAGATTCTCTAGGAAGTTGCTTTATGACTCTGCTAATGAACTATCTTCTGAGAAGGACAGACTGGTCCTGCCACTGTCTCCACTCACTCACGGTAAATTATAGAGATTTGTAGCCGTAGGTTGTACAGGATGATAAGATACTGCATGTGAGCACGGCAGAGAGAGGGAGATGTTTTACTTGGTATTCATTAGGGTCCTTTCCTTTGGAGGTGGAAGCTTTTCCAAACTCACTTGCTGCCTCTGTTTCCCCACTGCAGAACTCCAGTTTTAGGCTGTGCAAGAAGCCAGAGCAGGCATGAGGGTCTCACCCATAGTTTTAATTCAGCTCCCGCTGCTTAACTTTGCTCTTCATTCATATCTCCTCAGTTAATATACAGTGAACCAGTGTGAACATAATCTTACTGATTTCAACAAGAATGCTGATTATTGAACTTATCAGAGTTTATTCCTAGTTTGTGGTTTTAATTGACTTCTTATACATAGCATAGCTCCTGCTTTAATTATGAAAAGGTGATAGACAGGTAGACACTAGACAGACGGATGTTTTTCTATGGGGATAGATAGACAGAGACCTGGTTATGTCTGGGGTTAGATAGACAGAAACACGTCATTAGACACACACAGGAGAAAGGAAGGATGGTCCAGAGGTTATGGCACTCATCTAAGACTTGAGGGGTCTGAGTTTAAATTCCGCCTCCACCGCAGACTTCCCTTGTGATCTTGAGCAAATCACTTACTGCCAGATTTTTTAAAGGGATTTCAGTTCCTAATTCCCATTGAAACCAATGGGATGTATGTGGCCTAAATACCTTTTAAAAACCTGGGGTTAGTCTCCCTCTGCCTCTGTTTGCCACTTGTAATATGGAGCTAAGAGAAGGAGCATTGTAAGCAAGACACAAGAAGTGATTCTTCTGCCCTACTCTGCACTGATTAGGCCTCAGCTGGAGTCTTGTGTCCAGCTCTGGGCACCACTTTTCAGGAAAGATGTGGCCCAATTGCAGAGAGTCCAGATAAGAGTGACAAAAATGCGAGTGCCGTGTCTCCGTGTGGCTCGCAGAGGCAGCAGCACATCCCCTATCTGGCTTCTATGCATAGGGAAAGCCAGGAGGCTCCACATGCTGCCCGTGCCCCAAGCACCGCCCCTGCAGCTCCCATTGGCTGGGAACCACAGCCAATGGGAGCTCCAGGTGCTACGCCTGCAGACAGGGCAGTTTGCCCACCCCTGGGCTAAGGGCACACAGTGTTCGCAGTTGCATGGCCCATGATGCTAACCCCCATCACGCCCTGGTTAAATCTTCAAACAAGCCCCTTCGTGCTTCCTCCCATTCTGCCCGCACACTCAGGAGGAGCTCCCTGTAAACGTCAGCAAAACGACCTCCTCATCCCAGGGACTGTTTGACTCTTTAATTATTGCCTGTCCAGCAGGCTTGCCATCTCCTTATGAACTTGCTGTTGCTCCTGGTTACCCCGGGGTCTACAACCGCCCGAACGCCCACAACGATTGGATCCAGAAGAACATGCCCGGTGTGACTTTCAAGGTGGTGAACTTCACTACCACTGTCAGTCCGAATGGTGCCAGTCTGTCTGCCACCGTTCCCAGGGTCCTCCTCCTTGTTGGGCTTCTGCGACTGGTCATCTGAACCCCGTCCCCCCGCCTCCTAGACTGGCTCCCCATCACACCCCAGTTCTTCCTCATCTTTGGTGCCGACAGACCATGTGTGCAGTGACACTAGACCCCAGGATTCACACCCTACACACGACTGTAACAATCTTTGTGCAAAATACGCATTGTGAGGTATCATTTGAAAACTGATAACTCTCTGACCATTCATATCCCTGTGTGATATATGTACGCGATGGGTGCTAAGAGTTATGGACATACACTGGAATGGTCACTAAAATGAGTTCAAACTCCATATGCCGGGGGAGTTGTTAAACAGATCGATCCTAAGTGAAGGACTGTGTGTTTACCTCAGTTTACATTCAAGCCGCACACAGACCCATCAAAGCTCACACTGAGAAGCGGGGGAGAAGACAGCCTGGTGTCTACACCCAGCAGGAGAGAGAAGCTCTTCTGGGTTTTATTTTTCAGAAGGGTCCATTGCAAAGATTTACTGGTCTGAACTTCATGTGATAATCAACTGAATCAACTGATTGGATACAATAGTGCTGTGTTATACGAGAGTACGGGGTGAGGTTTTTCTGAAAACAAATGACCCCCTGGTGCTTAATATTGTGAAATGTCTGTATAAATACTATACGAGGAAATGTGGATAATTTATTATATGCTTTAAAGGCCGCAGCCAAACAGGGAGACACAGGTTCTCTTACAGACTGCGGGGGAGGGGGGCGCTAGGTACCTGTCTCCTATACAAATTAAGCCTGGTGGGATGAAAACAAGGGAAGCCCCTTTTACACACAGGGGGATGGGAAGTCCCAGGCAGGAAGAACAGCCTGAAGCCATCCTGCCTCTTGAAACAAGCTCGTTGACCTTTGGGAGATATAAGCCAGGAGAGAAACCATCTTTGGCCTCCATCACTAGACAGACCCAAAAGAACAGAGCTCTTGCAAGCTGAGGAAGTTGGGTCCTTCAATCAAGGGGTGTAGGTTCGGGCTGAAGTTTCTGGAACTGAACATAGATGAGAAACCTGCTTAGGCAAAGATCTTTCCCCTAGGCAGACAAGGGAAGCCAGCCCCTTGTGCCTCCGCGGAAGGTCCTGCCTGAGGGAAATCAAGCAGGACTGGCTGCTTGTGGTTGCTACACACCAAAGACTACAAAAGATTCAGGTTGCTCCCAGTCCTAAGAGACCAGTCACTTGTCTCAGATCAATTTGTACCTCAGACTTCACACCAAAGACACTCCTTGCGGCCAGCCCTGTCATGAACTAAGGATGTATTAACTAGGCAGAAGCAATGAGAGTTATTTACTGGCTAAAGCAGGCAAAGCTAGATACACAGATGAGTTACAGTCCATGGTTCCAACAGGTGGCAGAGTTGTAGTAATCTCTCAGCACTGACTGTCTTTTAGGACTAACGCAGGGTGAACCTGGGGCTCTCGGCTTCTGTTTCCTAGCTCCAGCCCTGTTACAATCCAACCAGCAAAAAGAGAGCACTGTTACAGTTATAAAGCCAAACGTACATATCGCCTTATACCACAGGAAACAGACGTTTCAAATGAAATAAATGCATGCAGCAGCCTAGACACATTCCATAGACTCTGAGCCAGTGGTCCCCGAACTGTGAGGTGTGCCCCCCGGGGGGGAACAGAGGAACAGCCAGGGGGTTACCGGGGGTCTGGGCCAGCCCCCTGGGGGGTGCATAGGGAGTGCCACCCAGACCCACTCTCTTCCGCTCTAGCCTGCGGTCCAGTCTCAGCCACCTGGACACTGAAAGTCTGGTTACCCGCAGTAACCAGCCTCCGCCCCGGGGGGATGGAGGCCTGGAGGAGCACTGAAGGGCAGCTCCGGTGAGAGAGGTACCGGCAGCTCCCCCGTCCCGTCCCGGGCGCGGCTCCCCATCCCCCGTCCTGCCCCATCACACACCCCACACGGCCTGACATCAGCATCACAATGTGAAGGCCGGCTGTGGTTGGTGTGTTTGGGAGGGGTACGCGGTCCCACCCCGGGGACTAAGTCACAGACGGTCACGATTGTCTTTCCATGTTTCACACCCTCCCACCCCTGCCCTCCCCCCCGGGGGGGCTCTGCTCTCCGACTCCTCTCCCCAGCCCTGTATGTCGCCAAGGAAGGAAGGAAGCAGCACGTGGAGTGGTCCCCTTCCTCACCCCCCAGCAGGGGCAGTGCCAGCCACAACACGGCCTGTGGGGACCCAGATGCCTCCTCATGCTGTTGTCCAAGGAGCAGCCTCCCCAGATGCTCTCGGCAGGGGACCGGCTCAGCGCAGCTCCCAGCCTGGCGATGCCCAAGCACAGCCTGGGAATAAAGGTAACAGGCCGGCATTTATATAAATTGCCTCACTGGCTGGGCTTTAACACACCAGAAATGGTGAGATTTGCTGCTCCTCACCCCCCAGGCCATGAGATAAGTGCAGTCAAATTCCTTTAAAATGCCCCGTTATCTTGGTCCCTCGATGGCCCCTCACACACCTGTCTCTGTTCCCCAGCCCCAGGTCTGCTGGGAATCAAGTGATTTTGGGGAAAGCAGAACCGACAGGGGTCCGAGCTGAGCTGGCGATGCCCGGGGCATGTGGGCGGTGACTGAATGGCTCTGTCGCGAGGCCAAGGACTGGGGTCTGACGGTGACGGCCTGTAACAAGGATTAATTAGATCCACTGTGGCAACCCTAACGACGTCCAAAACGCCCCAGTAACGGGCACCCTCTGATCAAGTCAGTCTCCTGGTGCCCACATGGGTGGTAGAAGAGGGGCTTGTTCTGCTACAGCTGAAAGCCCGTCCCAAGAGACACAGGCCCTTGTTGTCCCTTTTCGACCTGAGCAGCGAGTCAAAGCTCGGGGCCAAGGAGAGAGACAGCGACACGGCTGGAGGCTGCTCTTCTCTTTGCTGCTGTCTGGTTATTTACAAGAAACGTACAAAGTCCTGCTTCTCCAAACCCAGGAGAACCGAGAACGGAAGGAGTTTTCTTAGCTTTTCTTAGCCAGATCTGGGTGTAGGGTTGCCAACTTTCTAATTCCAAAAGTGGTAGGTTATGGAAATGAAAATATATTTTGATTTCATAAATGCCAATATTGTAATTTTACGTGTGGAATTAGGACCACACATTATCACAGCTGCAATGAGTCCATTCAAGGCCCACTCCTGAAGCCCAAATACAAATCCATAGAGCAGAACCACATGCGCCTGTCCAGAGACCTATATACAGAAATCTGTAGAAACTGACTCCCTCTCTTACATGCAGATACACACGTGTATTCACGTGTACACATCTTGTTACCTCAATTTCACTAGAAACCAACCCAGGGTTACACTAATATTGATTTTATTAAACGCCTTCCTCTGCAGCGTGGGGCACAGGTCACTTGCTGGAGGATTCTCTGCACCTTCAAGTCTTTAAGCCACAATTTGAGGACTTCAATAACTCAGACATAGGCTAGGGGTTTGTTACAGGAGTGGGTGGGTGAGATTCTGTGGCCTGCATTGTGCAGGAGGTCAGACTAGATGATCATAATGGCCCCTTCTGCCCTTAACGTCTATGATTTTATGATCAAACAGAAAAAGGTTGACGCTTGTTCATGGACGCGCACATTCACCGCATTCATACCCTCCTGCACCCACACACTCACGCAGGCAGAGAGTTACCGGAGACAGCAGAGGAAGCCAGGAAGCCAAAGCATAGTAGATCTGGTGTGTCCGCTAACCACTAGCCCCCGCTCCCCTCCCAGAACCAGGGATGGAACCCCGGATCCCTGAGTCTGTTCCTGGCTGGTCTCGATTCTCCTCAGCACCTGTGCAGGGAACAGAACTAGGGCTGCAGTGCAAGCCTCGCCCACTGTCCCATTGCTCCTCCCATAGTCTCCACCCCAAGCCACAGGTGGCTACCAGGCATCAGTAGGTTTCAGAGTGACACCAGCATGAGATGAAGAGGGGCTGCTCCAAGCTCTCTCAAGGCCACACCTTTTTTTCCACCCAGCCAAGCGCACAGGAGCTCTGGGGCAGGACAGCCCCACGCAGCCTCCAGCGAGCGGAGCAGTCAGCCCCTAGCTTTGAGGCAGCGGGTTATAAGCCCAGCTGGAGGCACTGCATTGGAGTGGGGGCTGATTTTGGCCAGCCCCCAGCTGCGGGTGTTGGTGCTGAGGAAGCCACCGCATCTCTGAGCCCGTTATCGCTGATCCCATGGCTCTCTGGCTCGGAGCCCAGCGTTTTCCTGCTTAAATCTCTGATTTACAGGAAAGCGAAAGCAAAAGCTCCCGGACCCTCATTTCCCCGCTGCCGCCCATTGTGAGAGCTGCCTATTTGCAGCTCAGCCAGGGGCAGGATGCTCCTGGCCAGTGCTCTGGGCTCAGGATACCCTCAGCTGGCCCGTTCTTCCACACACCCCTGACCCCTGCTCCTCACCACTTCCAGGGACCTGCTCATGCAGCCCGTTTCCAGCTGGCCATGGGCACCGGACAGACGGCTCGGCCCAGCTACCTCCCGGGAAAACCTGGGCAGGTGGCCACCCGCCTGGGGATGGTCTCACAGAGCAGGCCCGAGTCACAGCCCTGATTTCTCCTGCCCCGGGAATGGCCCAGCAAGGACCAGATCTCAGCTAAGCCACGCTGGCCAAAATGGGTCAATGGTGCACGAGCATCCTGGCAGCTTTCGCAATGGGGGTGCAGGGGGGCAGACAAGGGTCCATGAGCTTCTGCTTTTGCTTTCCTGTAAATCAGAGATTTAACGAGGAAAACGCTGGGCTCCGAGCCACAGGACCCTGGGACTGGAGATAAGGGGCTCAGACTTGCCATGGCTTCCTCAGCATTGGGGGGCTCTGCTCTGAGCTGGCTGCGCTGCTGGTGCTGTCGTCCCCAGCGCATGGTAAGAGAGACCAAGGGATCCAGAGAGGGACACAGTCACGGGGAACAGACCAGAGGGGGCAATCCTGCCCCTAGGAGGGTAATTGACTGGAGGGGACGATCTTGCCCCACCCCCGGGGGGGGGAAGAGAATGAAGGGGACAACCCTGCCCGTCGTGTACAAACTCTCTCTGAGAGGTTTCCATTGTACACAGTTCCCAGGGTAATCCTTGTGAGTGGGTGTATTCCCCGTAATGGGCCATCAACGCTGTCTGGCCTTTTCATGGCTTTGGGGGTTCCCAACCTCACAACATATTTCAGTCCCATACTCATAGCAAAACCTCATAATTCCAGATACAACAACAACACATACAACTTAACAGGGTATTAATATTCAGCTGATGAAGACTTTTAAAATGATACATCACAAGGCATACTTTGTACAAAACGTATCATAATTATATCACCATAGTGAATAAGGGGGTGGCAGGGTATCAACGTTCACTCAGAAACCTACTGGCACACAGTAACCATCTGTGATTTGAGGCAGACTATAGACATTGTGGGAGGAGCTGGGGATCATGGGCAGAACTTGTATTCCAGCCCTTTTCCCCACCTTCCACCCTCCCCAACAGGGGCTGTCTGCTCCGCTCGCTGGAGTCTGAGCTGCTCCTCCCCCAATGTCTCTGACTCTGTCATGTCTCCCCAACATTTCCATCCCTCCACAGGTGCAGTGGAGAGTCAAGCCCAGCCAGGTAAAGAGTCTGGACTCCTGGGTCCTATCCCCAGCTCCGGGAGGGGAGCGGGATCTAGTGGTTAGAACAGAGGGAGCTGGAAGCCAGGACTCCTGGATTCTATCACCTGCTCTAGGAGGGGAGTGGAATCTCGTGGTTAGGGCAGGGGGGCTGAGATCCAGGACTCCTGGGTTCTATCCCTGGCTCTGGGAGGAAAGTGGGGCCCAGAGATTAGAGCAGAGGGGGCTGAGATCCAGACTCCTTGGTTATTTCCCAGGCTTGGGGCAAAGAGTGGGGTCTGTCAGGTGAGAGCAGGGGGACTGGGAGCCAGGACTCCTGGGTTCTCTCCCTGGTTTTGGGTGGGAGAGCTGCACTTTGTCCCATGTTAACATGGCTCCCTGGTTTGTGCAGTGTTCAGTTGCATCACAGGGGGGCAGGATGCCCAGGATGGTCGAAGGCCCTGGCAGGTCAGTGTGCAAGTAAATAGTCACCCCACCTTGTCACTCTAACAGCCCGGGATCAAGTCGACTACAGCACTGCAAACAGCTACAGTGAAACTAACTTTTACTAAAAGAACTGGGGTACTTGTGGCACCTTAGAGACTAAGACATTTATTTCAGCATAAGCTTTCGTGGGTTATACAGCCCACTTCTTCGGATGCATAGACGGGAACAAACAACAAGAGTGTATATATATATAGTGGCAGAGCTCTGACCTTGCTCCCGTGGGTCCTGTGCTTCTAGGCGGTTTATGCTGCCTCAGTGGCTCACTGTGACCCTCCGCGTAGCCCTTCTCTCTCTAGGGCCAGGGTTACAGTCTGCTGAGCCCTTTTCATCATAGGCTGCAAGGAGGTTGGTGAGAGAACTCCCCCAGTCTCTGTTCAGCCTCCTGTCCTGACAGGGGCCTGACTTCCCCTTCCAGGAGCTGTTCCTGTAGTGGTGGGTTGGGGGGAACCCGGGCCCGCCCTCTACTCCGGGTTCCAGCCCAGGGACCCTAATGGTAGCAGCTGTTGGCAGCCAACCTTTCACTGCCAGAGTTGCTACATTTCCCTGGGACACTTCCCCACAGCTCTCCTGCTTCTCCCTTCTTCACCCTTAGCTTAGGGCTCCCTTAACGATGGTTTGAGGGTGTCTTCAGTAACCAGCCCTTCAGCCGCACTTCCTCTCCCCTGGCTCTCCCCTGCCTGACTGGAGTGAGCCCTTTGTATAGTATCAGCAGGGCCTTAATTAGAGTCAGGTGGTCACATTAGCTTAATGGCCTCACCTGACTCTTTGCAGGTTAATTGGAGTCAGGTGTTCTCGTTAGCCTGGAGCAGCCCCTGCTCTGGTCAGTCAGGGAACAGAAAACTGTTAATCCAGTGGCCAGTATATCTGCCTTCTGCTACTCTGCTGTACCCAACTGGCCTGGATCTATCACAACCCCCAAATTTACAAAAACATGCCAATCAAAAGTATGACATAGCTGATCAAATGGAGCGAAAGCAAAGGTTACGAGATATGCCAAAAACAAGATGTGGTTTCTGCTTGTTTGCCTGTTTCATTCTTGATCTAGTCTGACTAATATGGGCGAACAAAGGGATCTTTACTCATGTGTTTAAACAAAGGACAAAGACACTATGTATGTTGCTTCTGCCTAGCCAGAGGGGTTTGTTAGTATAATGGGAACAGATAAGAGCAGTTGAAGTGTTACCGGGCATGGCGGGAGTATCATATGTTAGTGCACACTTGAAAACTGCCTCAACTCCTATCTTAAGGCAAGGTCAGTCAACCAGTCAAGAGGAGCAAGGGGGGTTGGGGGAAGATATAAAACACTAAAAGGCCAGAGAAATGCCTGTCCCTGACCGTAGCCCAGCCTCACTCCTTACCCCTCCCATGGGGTACAGAAGAGATGGGACAAAGACCCCAGACTCACGACTCCCCAAAATGGAACATGACCATAAATTGCAAGGGGTGGGACTGAGGGTGTGCATTGCAGGTAGGATCATGCCTGCTAAAGAGCGTGGACAACGGGACACTGGGACACAAGACTCTGCAGCATCAGAGTTATGGATACGCTTGCTGGAAACTAACCCAAATAAATATCACATTGCCTGCACCTCAGACTTCTGGTCTTCTGCTTTCCGTCTGCGTGACAAGAACCTGGGAAGGGGATGAAGGGAAAACCCTCTAACAATACTCACATGCTCAAAGATGTTCTAGGATCCGACGGACCTCTCGCCAATTGATCAGCAGCAGAGGGATAGTTCCTGCTGGGGGTTTTCCAGTGGGTATTCCCACTTTTATCCAACCAGGGAACCGTTTATATATTGTAATTCTATCTAGGCCTACCACCTTATGCACATGCATGAAGGTGGCAGCCCTCTTTCCCTTATTTGTACTTTCACACCCCAGGAACGCTGGGGTACCCCATTTTTATAGGTTGTTCAGAGTTCCTCTTATTCGTATTTGCCTTTATGCACAACATGTACTCTGTGGTCTGGACAGACATTCAAAGATGTTATGATCAGGTGTCTTGTGGTCTCAGACAATACATTTGCGGTTTATTGCAATCCATTTTCCGTAACCTCAGCTATTGACAAATCTTATTCAGTGACCTTGTGACCTTGTAACCAGAGCAACCAGGCAGCCTGTGGTGAGAACCATCTAAGTTTGTAAGGGCACTGAAAGTGTTAAGAGCAGCTTAGAATGCATTTTGCTTTTATTTAATTTGACCAAATCCGACTTGTTATGTTTTGACTTACAATCACTTAAAATAGATCTTTATAGTTAATACATCTGTTTGTTTATCCTATCTGAAGCAATGCATTTGGTTTGAAGTGCGTCAGAGAATCCCCTTGGGATAACAAGCCTGGTACATATCAATTTCTTTGTTAAATTGATGAACTCCTAGAAGCTTGCAGCATCCAGCGGGCATAACTGGACACTGCAAGACGGAGGTTCCTAGGGTTGTGTCTGGGACCGGAGATATTGGCTAGTGTCATTTGGTTGCACAATCCAAGGAGCAGCTGACACGCCAGAGGCTGTGCGTGACCAGCCCAGGAGTGGGGGCTCTCACAGCAGAGCAGGGTCAGGCTGGCTCCCAGAGTCAAGGATTGGGGTGACCTAGCAGATCACCAGTCTAGAAAACACCAGAGGGGAACGTCACAGGCTGCACCCAGGAATTGAAAGGGAATCCAGATTTTTTTGCCTCCCAGAATTAGCCTTGTGATTTCAGTGGGATTCAGGATTCTCTTTTTCAATTTCTCGTCCCCCTGTATACCACCCTAGCCCGAGCCCTGATAATAACCATATACCCATGATAACCTTAACCTAATCTCCATGGCAGTCTCAACCCCATAATAATGCCAGACCTGTCTGCTCTTTCTTCACGCCCTAAGTGCTCGTGATACAGACACACCCAAACTCTGCTGGCAGGAGTGTTATATCTATATTTGACCACATACACCAAAAGGGACTCTTTGGGTCTCTGAAGTTGAGCTGATTGTGGCTTGTTGTGGGAATGGTTTTAGAGCTATTCACATAGGATGTTTTGTTCCAAATCTGATGGGGCATCTGATAGCTGGATACCCATGGACACCGCCTCTGTTTACTGTGTGGATGAGATGCAAGCTGGACATTTACAAAGACAAATGAACCGCCGGAGGGTTCTCAGAAGAGGGGCTCCCTGGGCTAAGAGGCGATACCTTGTGACTGGATAAGAGCAGAAGATTGGTGCACGTGGTTATCCATTACAGGGGAGGGAGGGGTGACGTCTCAGAAATGGTAGATCCCAGCTTTATGGGCTGGACAAGGGCTGGAAGAACTAACGACTGAGTGAGTAACACCTTATCAGACAAGCCAGCACCAACGTGGGCAGGCGGTAGACTGTGTTTTATGTTTTTCATCTACCTGTAACCTCATGTTTCCACCTCCTTTGCCTGTATTTTGAATCTCTCCCTCAGCATCGGCTAAATCAGTCTCAGCTTGGTGTTACAAGAAACACCTCTGAGTGCTGGGTGCAAAGGAGAGGGTTGAACTGAGGGGAAGCCGGGAAGTGCAGTTTCTACGGAGGCAGCGGACGGCTACACATTGTGAGTGCGCAGAAGACGGGGGACTGGGCACTGGAGTGTAACAGAGTCGGGGGGTGTAAATTGGTGCCTGCAGACGGATAGAGCCGGGCGCGCGGAGCGCCAGGAATGCCAGCAGCAGGTGGCTGGGAGAGTTTCCCCTGGTGGGCACAAACTGGGCTTCCCTCCCCGCACCCGGGGCCAGGGGTAGTGGGGCAACCCAGACACCACGGGTCACCGGGAAAAGTATCAAAATGCTCGTGGGAGTTGGAATCCCATGTAAGATTCCAACAACAAAATACATTGCCCTGCGCATGTGGAAACAGAATGTGTCTGGGAGCCAGGACTCCTGGGTTTCTTCACCCACTCTGGGGTCTAGTGGATTAAAGCAGAACCAGGACTCCTGGGTTATCTCCCTGGCTCCAGAAGGAGAATGTGTTGCTCTCTTATCATCAGGTAACACGTATAATTATTTACACTCTCCTCACTTCAGCTCCCTTGCCCGGGGATAATGTAGTTTCCTCTTTTCTTCCCAGGCTGTGGCAAGCCGTTGGTCTCAGGGCGCATCTTGAATGGTCAAGATGCCAAGGCCGGGGCCTGGCCCTGGCAGGTCAGCGTGCAGAGAAACCGCTCCCACATCTGCGGCGGTTCGCTCATCTCCGAGAGCTGGGTGGTGTCAGCAGCTCATTGCTTCAAGCTGTGAGTACCCCAGGCAGGGCAGAGAGAGTGACTGCAGCCGTTCTGAACAGATTCTCTCTCCCTTTTCACTGGCTTGCTGTTGTGTGGCATCGCTGTGTTGCTGTTCCTCAGCTGCCCTGCCCCAGAGGTGGCTGCATCTCATTGCCAAGTGAGCCATCCCTTTGCGGTGTTATGTATGGCTGTTCCCCAGGTGCACCGCTCCAGACATGTCTGCATCCACGTGCCAGGCAAGCCCTCCCTGTGCAGCACTGCTATGGGTCCATTCCATAGATGTCCCACCCCAGAGCTGGCTACATTTCAGCACCGTGAGAATTATCCCTCTGTGGTATGACTATTTGGCTGTTCCCCAATCAGATTTTCTTGCATTCAGACCTGTAGTCAATTCAGCATATCGGGTGTAGCTGGGTGAAAACAGGATTGTCGGTGAGACTCCAACCCAGACGTTCTCATCGGTGAAGCGGATCGTCCTCCATCCCAATTACAACAGTAGCACTTTCCTTGCCGACATCGCCCTGGTGGAGCTGGAGAAGCCAATTGCCTTCACGGCCTCCATCAGCCCCGTGTGTCTGCTCGACGCCTCCGTCCGTGTGCCTGCTGGGAACACCTGCTGGGTGACTGGCTGGGGGAACGTTCACCCCGAAGGTGAGGCAGACTCGTAGCTGTTAGAGAGGGGAAGGGCAGGGGAAAGTCCCAGCACCAGATGATGGTCACAGGCTGGGTGATTGTAGCCCCCATATGTACGCAGATGGACTGAGAGATACAGGGTTACATGGGTACACGGTTATACAGCCATGGTTACACTGTTATACAGGCACATATTATGATTGTACACATACACAGTTACAGGTGGGATGTGATATATGTCCATAATATCATGACCGGTGCGGAGAAAGTGAATGGGGAAGTGTTATTTACCCCTTCACATAACACAAGAATGAGGGGTTACCCAATGCAATCAATAGGCAGCAGATTTAAGACAAACAGAAGGAAGTATTTCTTGACACAGCACAAAGTCAACCTGTGGAACTCATTGCCAGGGGATGTTGTGAAGGCCAAAAGTACAACTGAGTTAAAAAAAGAATTAGTTAAGTTCACGGAGGATAGGTCCATCAATCGCTATTAGCCACAGTGGTCAGGGACACAACCCCACGCTCTGGGTGTTGCTAACCCTCTTACTGCTAGGAGCTGGGGCAGGACAGGGCATAGATCACTCGAAATTGCCCTGCGGTGTTCATTTCCTCTGAAGCACCTGGCACTGTCGGCTAGATCAACTGTTGGTCTGACCCAGTATGGCCGTTTCTTAATGTTATACAGCCTCAGTCGTACGGTTACACTGTTATATTTTTATACACACATGGTTGGATTATTTTACAGCGATACGGTTATATAGCAATAGTTATATGATTGTGCAGTTGTATGTTTATACAGGTACAGTTGTACAGTTATACAGGTTTATGATTATATGATGATGTAACCACAATGATATGGTTCAACAGTTATCTAATTAGATAGATACAGAAGTACAATTACACAGTATATGATTCTGGAGCCACAGTTATATGGTTGAACAGTTATGTAGTTATACAGGTACAGTTTTACAGTTCCACAGTTAAATAGTTATATGGTTGTACAGACACAGTACTATATATAGGTAGTTATTCAGGTATGTACATTGGACAGATATACAATTATGCAGCCACAGATATATGGTTATACAGTTATATAGTTATACAGGAACAATTAGAGTTATACCGTTGTACAGCCACCGTTATATGGTATACAGATCCCATTGTACACTTATACATTGTGTGATTATCCAGTTATATGGTTATACAGGTACAATTGTACAATTATACCTTTATAGAGCTATAGTCATACAGTTATATGGTTATACAGGTACAGTCGTACGGTTATATGGTTATACAGCTGTACAGATATAAAGACAGTATTATACACAGACTTGGAAGGATTCAATTGTTATTGCTGAAATTCAGTAAATGTTGATTTCACCATAAAAACACAAAACAACAAAAAATATTTCCACTGGTAATAACTGAAATTTACAGATAGACAAAGTCAGAAAAATGCTGCTTGAAAAGTTTTGAGAGTTTGATATAAGGATATTTACTTTGTATTTTTTGACACGAGATACTGACAATTTCGTATAAATGGTTACACAGCTTTGACTCTCAACCTCCACTAAATCATTATTGTCTGACCTGCAAATGTGAAAATTTCCTGCAAATGTGAACATTTAAGCCAATAAACATTTTTAAAAGTGCTTAACAACCACCATTTTGCACAACTGTGGAAATCTAAATTGATACAAATTGGAAACATATTCTTAAAGCTCAACATCTATACGAGTCATCAAGCCTAGCTATACAGATACGCAGCTGTATAGGAACTGTTAGACAGTGATATAGCTGCAGCTCTATGATTCTATACCGACAGTTATGCACTCCTCCTAAGTGTGGTATTAAGGACTGGTCTACACGACCGCGCTAAATCAATCTGTTACGAAAGTTCAGTTACTTGAATAATGTAACTGAAGTCAACTTAGTTAGATCCACTTACCGCGGTGGCTACACTGCGCTGTGTCGACGGGAGAGCCTCTCCATCGACTTCCCTTATGCTTTGCGGGGAGGCGGAGTACACAAATCGATGGGCGAGTGCTCCCCCATCGATTTAGCATCGACTGCAGCAGTGCCGATCTACCGGTCAGTACAGACATGCCCTTTGACACGATCTAGTGACTCCCGTATCTCTGGCCGTGCCAATGTTCCTATTTTGCTTTAAACCTGTGTCGTCCCATTTTACCGTAGCTCATTTCTGAGCAGGTTTAAGCTAACCGAGAAACAGCCACTCTCAGGGCTGCACTGCACAAAGACGCCGCGCCAGTTTGGCGTCAATCTGTTGTGTGTGTGTTTGAGCGATGTCACCATCTAGTGGCTGCATCTCACATGGGGGATTCAATTCCTGGCACGATGAATGGATGTTCATATTTGTGAGGGGGGGCTTGTATGTGAGCCCGAATATGGGTTTCAAACCACCCCTGTTGGTGTAGTTGGCACCAGTATATTTACCGATGCCAGTTCTAGCCCAATAGGAAGCAGCGTCAGAGGCGGCCGCCAGCTGACACCCAGCAATATCAAATCACACACCTGGTTATATCCTTACTGCCATGTGTGTAGCGCTGGTCTGGAACTGAGCAGCATCTGCTCAGAGATTAAAACCCTCTGAACCAAATCAGGGCAAACTGTGTGTAGACAAGGCTTAAAATTTTAAAACACTCACGCCAGGCGAGTCACCCAGCCCTCGGGCCTTTCATTTCAGTGAATTTTTCCCTAGCGGCGACCCTGCAGGAAATGGAGGTGCCCACCGTAGACACCATGATCTGCAACGATCGCTTCCGAGTAGGATTACAAAAGCCTGCGGGTGACAATCCCATCAAAGAAGACATGATGTGTGCCGGGTCCATGGAGGGCTATAAAGGCTTTGCTTCGGTGAGATTCTCTGACTGAGATCAGGGGCCCCATGATTCCTGCCCCATTCTCCCTGTTGACTTGGTCTTCTGTAGGGTGTCGGGGGCGGGACCCACCAAACAGTGGGTCTGGATGGAGGGGCGGAGCCTTGACTTCGCTCCCCAGTGTTTAGACAAGACAGACACATCTTGGAATTGTGGATGCATCATAGAGTATAAAGTCAGCAGGGTTCATCCATTCAGTCTGACCCGCTGTATAACCCAGCCCATAAGTGCACCCGGTTACCCCACCACTGAGCCCAGGGACTTGTGTCTGGGCAAAGCATCTCCCAGAAAGGCAGCCAGTGGGGATGTGAAGCCATCGAGAGATGGAGAATCCACCACGGCCCTTGTGGACGATGGAGACTGGTCCCTCCTCAAACCTCATTTCTTTCCCTGTCTCTAGGGTGACTCCGAGGGACCCCTGGTGTGTGAGGAGGACGGGACCTGGTACCTTGCTGGGCTTGTGAGCTGGTCACTGGTGAGAGAAGTGAATGGGGTACTCACTATTTTTCCCGGTTACCCTGGGGTCTACAACCGCCCGAATGCCCACAACGACTGGATCCAGGAGAATGTGCCCGGTGTGAGTTTCACGGTGGTGAACTTCACTCTGAACAGTGCCAGTCCCTCTACCACCATCACTCCGAGCAGTGTCCATCCATCTGCCATCATCACTTGGAAAGGTGCTGGTGGCCCCTCTGCCACAATCCCCAGGGTCCTTCTCCTTGTAATGCTTTTGCAGCTGACTCTCTGACCCCTCGACTCGAGTGGGACCCCATCCCACACCAGCCCTTCCTCACCCTTCACGCACATAGACCATGTCACTTGTGGGATCAGTTCCAGTGTTCTAAACCTGACTTTGATAATCAAATTGAAGTTACATTTAATATTATAACTGCTTTGTTTGTTTGGCTCCTGTACGGTTATTACCTGGCAATAAATAACTTTAATGGTTAAGGTGGTTGCTTCTTTCTCTCTCTCTCTCTCCCCCCACACCTCCCCGTGGGTGTTTTTTTGGTTTCCTCATTTGCTCTGCAGCAATGCTCCTTGTACCTAAGCTAAAGATCCCTGCAGCGCCCAAAAGTCCTGTGGGGGTTGCTCATCCAGTGGGTTACTGCCAGAACAATTGTGATGTGAAAGTGGGGATAGGAATGTGCTGAGCCTGTGACATATGGGGGTGACAGGTGGAAAGTGCTACTTGATCCAGCCTGCTCAGGCGGGCTCTGTTCTGATGGGGTGCCCATGGCATATGAGGGTGACAGCTCGGTGGTGCTGTTCAACCCAGCCTGCTGAGTCCAGGAACATATAAGGGGTCAGCTTGGGAGTGCTGATTAACCTGGTCCTCTCAGACACGCTCTGTTAATATATATGTGTGTGTGTGTGTGTGTGTTCATCCAGTTCTGGGGCTGGAGGAACTCAGCCCAGGGGAACCCAGGTCCTGCAGGGTAGCTCCATTGGGAGGGAACTTGCAGACAGGAGAAGCAGAGCTCCGTATGAACACACAAGTGACACAAGCAGCACATTGATAGAATTCCAGAACCCCCCACCCTCAGAAGAGTAACGCTAATAAATGAGCGTACCCCAAAGTAACGGGCACATCTGGTAACATAGGAGAAGAAATGTCCTAACAGATGAAGATGAGCTAATCACAGAACTAAAGTTAGTGGTTGCTTAGGTACAAGTGACGATGTACAACAGAAGAAAGTCCAGAGAAGTGACAGATATATATGTAGTGCTTTAATAGGGCCAATTTCCCACAGCTAAAAACAATTCTGAGACATAGCAACTGAGAGGAAGGATATAATCAGAGAAATGTGAATGATAACTGAGAAGTGTTTAAGAACACCTTACTTGAACCCCCAAAAGCCACAATCCCACAATTGAGGAAGAAGATTGTGCTGGTTAACAAACCGACCTGGTTTAGAGGGGAAGTGAAGGCAGCTGTAAAACATTAAAAAAAAATCTAGCAAGTGGAAGAAAGGGGAAGTTGATAGCAATGAATATAAATCAGAAGTTAGGGATTGTGGAAAATTGATAAGGGAAGCGAAGGGGCATAAGAAGAAATCTATGCCCACCAGAGTTAAGGACAATAAGGAGTTTTTAAAATGTATTAGGAACAAAAAGAATCCTGACAATGGTGTTGGTCCATTGCTAGATCAAAATGGTAGAATTATCAATCATAATGCAGAATAGTCTGAACTATTCCATAAATATTCCCGTTCTGTATTTGGGGGGAAAACAGATGATATAGGGTACGCCTAGACTACCTGCCGGATCGGCGTGTAGTGTTCGCTGTATCAGGGATCGATTTATCACATCTTGTCTGGATGCAATAAATTGATCCGCTAATCGACGCCCGTACTCCACCTCAGCAGGAAGAGTAAGCGGAGTCGACGGGGGAGCCGCGGCAGTCGACTCACCACCGTGAGGACGTCCAGGTAAGTCGAACTACGATACTTCGACAAGTTGCGTATCTTAGTTCAACCTCCCCCGCTAGTGTAGCCCAGGCCTCTGTCTCATGCTATGGGAATCATAACACTCTTTCCAGTACTCTAGTGTCTCTGAGGAATGTGAAACAGAAACGACAAAAGTCAGACACTTTAAAATCAGCAGGTCCAGATAACTTGCATCCAAGAGTTTTAAAAGAGCTTTCGGAGGATCTTGCTGGACCGTTAATGCTGATTTTCAATAAGTCTTGGAGCACTGGGGCAGTTCCAGAAGACCGGAAGACAGCTAATGTGGTGCTAATTTTAAACAGGGTAAGTGGGATGATGCAGGTAAGTATAGGCCTGTCAGCCTGACCTCAACCCTGGGCAAAATCACGGAGTGGCTGAGATGGGACTTGATTAATAAAGCACTAAAGGAGAGTAATAGAATTAATGCAAATCAACGTGGGCTTATGGAAAACAGATTCTGTCAAACCAACGGATGTTTTCTTTTGTACGCAGCGTTGTTGTAGCCATGTTGGTCATAGGGTATTAGAGAGACAAGGTGGGAGAGTTAATGTGAGAGAGACAAGCTTTCAAGCACACACAGGTCTGGGAACAGGGTGACCAGACAGCAAATGTGAAAAATCGGGTCTGGGGTTGGGGTAATAGGAGCCTATAGAAGAAAAAGACCCAAAAATCAGGACTGTCCCGATTTTCACGCTATCTGGGAAACTACCTCAGAGTGTCACTGCTAAATACAAGGTGGAACAGTTTGTTTAACACAATTAGTTACCAGATATTTCAAGGCACCATTCGAGGTGGAGAGGCCTGTTAACACTGGTTCAGTCACTGGAAGGTAGGGAGGGGGTATGGAGTGAGGGGGGGTTGTTAGTGGGTGACAGGTTGTTGTAATAAGCCATAAATCCAGTGTCTTAAATTCACAACTTCGCTAGACACTAAAAATCACGGACTGAACAGAGACACTGAATTTATGGCTTATTACAACAATCTGTCACCCACCAGCCCCCTCAGCTGATTACTCCTCCTTTCCTCCCCGTGCCTGGAGAGATGTTCACGAACCTCTTTACCTCGACCGGCCCCTTGCAATACATGTTAACCACATATACTAAACGGTACAGGCTTGTATTTAGCAGTGACACTTTGATAAAGTTTCCCAGGCCTGAAGAAGAGCTCTGCGTCAGCTGGAAAGCTTGTCTCTCCCCAGCAGAAGCTGGTGCAATAAAAGATATTCCCTCCCCCGCCTTGTCTCTCTAGCTTTTTTGATGAGGTTCCAAGTTTCATTGATAAAGGCAATACAGGTAACGTAATATCTGTAAACTCCTGCCACGCGTATCAATTGGCGCCACACGATATTATGGTTAAAACACTACACCAGGGGTCGGCAACCTTTCAGAAGTGCTGGGCTGAGTCTTCATTTATTCACTCTGATTTAAGGGTTCTCGTGCCAGTCATACATTGTAACGTTTTTAGAAGGTCTCTTTCTATAAGCCTATAATAGATAACTAAACTATTGTTGTATGTAAAGTAAATAAAGTTTTCAAAATGTTGAAGAAGCTTCATTTAAAATTAAATTAAAATGCAGAGCCCCCCGGACCCGTGGCCAGGACCCGGGCAGTGTGAGGGTTCAGAGAAGAGCCGTGAGAATGACTGAAGGATTAGAAAACCTGCCTTAGAGTGATAGGCTCAAGGAGCTCGGTCTATGGAGCTTAAGAAAAAGACCGTTTGGGGGTGACTTGATCCCAGTTTGGAAATACCGCGGGGAACAAATATTTAATACTGGGCTCTTCTGTCTAGCAGAGGAAGGTCTAACAGAATCCAATGGTTGGAAGCTGAAGCTAGAGAAATTCGGACTGGAAATAAGGTGTAATTTTTTCACAGCCAGAGTAAATAACCAGTGGGACAATTAACCAAAGATTGGGGTGGATTTTCCATCACTGACCATTTTTGCATCACGACTGGCAGTTGTTCTGAAAGCTCTGCTCAAGGGGTTATTTGGGGGCAGGTCTCTGGCCTGTGTTATGCCAGGGGTCAGACTGGATTATTAGAGTGGTGCCTTCTCAAGTTAGACTATGAACCCCACCGATAACTGTACCCCCATTACAATCTTACCTTTGCCGGGAATCTGTCACTGGCCAGGTGTTCTTGGCAAAATCAATTGCTAAGGATACTCGGAAGTGAAAATCACCCCATGTTAACCTTGGCCATTGTACTTTTATGTTTGGGACAATTCCAGGCAGAGCAGCATGAGAAGTTCGTGCTGAATTCAGCAGCATTTGTTTCCTCGAGTGGCTCGTTGTGGGACCGGTCACATCTGTTCTCTGTAGACCTGGGGAGGGCAGAGGCAGGAGCTGGTGTCTATAAAAACCTGCCCAGGGAGTTCAGTCCCCAGCTGGTATTTGGTTGGAGCGATGGAAGCAGCTGGGTTTGGCCAAGATGGGACCAGGCGAGGCTGGATCATGGGGCATCTCTGCTCCCTGCTGGTCACTGCACTGCTGGCGACAAGCCTGGTGCAGGGTGAGTGTGGGGTGGAGTGGAGATGAGCGCCTGGACCCTGCCTCCCCGGGGGCATGGAGAGAGAGATGGGCTTGCAGGGAAGAGAATTGGGCTAGTGAATAACAGGGGGATCCAACCCCTTCACCCTTCATAGATGCCCCTGCCTATCTAGCCCCTAGTTCTGCTTTCACTCCTCAGCCACCCCATTCAGAGCAATAGGGATTGTTAACTCTGGAACCTACAGATGGCAAGCTGAATAGTGACTCTGCTAAGATTTTTAACTGTTGCTAAGGATAGCAGGGCTATTTCAGGAGAGTGGGTGCAGCCTGAGATTTATGGGTGAAGCTACCGGCACTCATCCCTCCAGACACATCGTGTCAGACCCCAGCGATGGCACCACCAACATCCTAATATCTTCCCCTTCTCTTTCTTCACTCCCAGGTCAGTCAGAACCAAGCAGGTAAGACACACAGCAAAACACCAGCCTCCCCTCCCCTGGGCATGTGGAATGAGAATGAGGCTGGGAGCCTAGACTCCTGGGTCCTATCCCAGCTGTGGTTGGGGCATGGGGACTAGTGGGTTAGAGCTGGAGGGATAAGATGGGGTCATGGGGGTTAGGGACAGGCGGTTAAAGTTATCATAGGGTTGAGGTTATAATGAGGTCAGGACGTTATAGCATGAGGGTTATCATGGGGGTGAGGGTCTGAGTTGAAATGTGGGGTTTTTCTTTCTTTCTCTCTCACATAGTGGCAGAATGAAGACAGGATGAGTTAAAGTTCTACCAAGATGGTTCGTATTAGCAGGGTTCCGGAGTCCCAGGCTGGCAGGGAAAACAGGCTCAGAGGCAGTCTCAGCACATCAGGTGGCAGGCCCAAGGGGGTCTCTGTGACACAATCTGTCACACAAACCACACCTATTGGTGGAGTTTGCATCTGTCTATTCACACATGCCGGCTCCAGACCAACAGGACGCAATCTCAGAGGCAGCCAGCAGATGGCACCCAGCAGCATCAAATCACACACCTAGCTATAGCCTCAAGGCCCTGTGTTAGGCCTGACCTGGAACTGAGCAGCATCAGCTCAGAGATTTAAACCCCTTGAACCAAACCAGGGCAAACTGTGTGTGGACGGGGCTCAAAATTGTCAAACGTGCCCCACAGGCCTGAGCGTCAAAGGGATTTAGGCACTTAATGGTGCAGCTGTGATCCTTACAGGGT
The DNA here is from genome assembly GCF_020497125.1 of Mauremys mutica. Lineage (NCBI taxonomy): Eukaryota > Metazoa > Chordata > Testudines > Geoemydidae > Mauremys > Mauremys mutica. The sequence goes on along the minus strand of NC_059075.1, from coordinate 163,044,495 downwards.
ATTCAAAGGTAGCTATTGTGAAAGTAGAATGAATTATATTGTAAAAATAAGAATGGATTAAAGAAATGTTGTATGTACCTTTAAGCAGAAATAAGAAATGTTGAAATACAGGTGCCAGGAAAAGAAACATTAGGCATAAACAATGGTGCTAATGGCGAAACATTAACAGAAGATGGGTAATAGTTAGTAAGGAAATAAGATATGCATGCCTAGCCCAGGTAAACTTATCTGATTCTGCTTCCTTTGTTACCTTGTTAAGTTCTCACCCTTTTATCTGTATAAATAAGATAGTTTGTGTCTTGCATGGTGCTCACATTATCTGGGTGTTATTAGCAGAGCGCTGTGCTAATAAAACTGAGTGGTCTGACAAACTGTGAGTCCTGAGTCTAACTTTGACAATTTGGAGGTTCCACCGAGATGGCAACCGTCTTCACTAGGGCTGTGTGATTCCTGACTGTTTTTGTAGGACGACCGTGGCAGCCGGCACCTGGGCATTTGGCCCGAGCGGTCCTCCACCAGAACAGAAAGGTGCACGACCACAGTGAAGTCTACGCCATTGAACCTGTTGGTTCCCACTCTGTTCTGGTAGGGATCCCGGGATCTGACATCAGGAATCTGGTCAGGTAATTATTTCTGTGTTTTGTCCGGACTGAGGACTGTTCTGTCTCTGTGTCTATCCGTCTTCCTGTGGAGTGTTTGAGTCTGGGTGCCATCTCCGTCCGGGGATCGGCCAACCAAGGGGTTCCTGTCCCTGCGGTCTGAGTGAGTGGAATCTGCACAATTGCAGCCGCACCACACTTTGGGTAAATCCCTGGGTGTGAAAGCAAGGGCAATTGAGGCAGTAGCCTGTGGGCTCCTTTTGTGTGTTGCACCGGGCATTGCTCTCACGAACCCAAATTTCCTTCTTGTGCGATTGGTGTGTGAAGTCCTCCTGTATGGGTAACCAGATGTCTAAGTCGGGACAGTTCCCTAAACGAACACCGGCTCATTTTATGTATTTAGGATGGGTCCAGACTCCTGTAAGAAGGGTCCGGACTCCTGTAAATTTCTGGAAAAATGGTCTAGGCTAACTCAGGGGATCCCAAAACTCAGTGGCCACTGTTAAAATCTTGGAACAAGACCAAGTGGATGTCTTAAAGGACAAACTCGGCCAACCTAAAACTAAATTGGCTAAAGAAGAGGTTAATTGTTTCATTCAGTGGTGGGAAGAGGCAAATCGTAGCTGGACAAAATCAAAAACTCGCCTCTCTCAAATATTCAAATAATAAGTTGAAAGCTTTATTAAAAGCCTCCTCTCCCACCACCAGACCGAGCGCTCCCCTTTACCCCGTTCTCAAAAACCCACCCTGGATCGATCCAACCCCCTTAATACTCCCATCTCATTGTAAAAAGGACAAAAAGGCCCTTGTTCTGTTCCCCTTTGTTGTCTGCCTCAAAAACTGATTCTTTAGTGTTCCACTACCAATTCAGCAAAGAAGGTGGGCTCCTCAACTAGCCCCCACCCTTCCTGGTCCCTTTCCTTGAACATTTATTTCAAAATTGTGAAGTGACCACAATATCACTCACAAACGGTTCATTGGAAAAAAAAAAAGAGCAGGATCAGGCCCAGAAAAGCAGGCAAGCAACAGATAAAGAAACTGAAAAATAGGTTGGAAGCCCTAAGGGCATAGTGTAAGGAGTAAGAAAAGCAGTAAGTGCAGGCATGAACCCCTGGAACAATACTTAAAATGGTGAAATCTGAGGTGATAAAGGTGTTATTTTGGGAGATAAACAAGTGATTTATGGAAAGAGAGTGAAAAGTTAACTCTACAAAGGCTGGAGAGAATTAAGCAGTTAAACTTTGTGAAAATGTTAAAAAGGACCATGTTAAAGAGAGAATTCTTGGTTTCTTTGCAGCCATTCTGAAGGGAAAATGGGCCCTTTTCCAAAAGAGTGCCTGTAAATAATCCAAATATATATAGAGCTATGTAAAAAAAAAAAGTGTAAAGGAATGTTAAGGAAAAGAAAATGTGTATGTATCTATTTGTCTGTGAAAATACGTAAAGTTCTAAAAATCTAAACCAGCACATCTGGTTTGTAAAACTCCTGTTCTGTAGGTGTAAGATAAATTGGTTTTGTTTTTGTTTTTAATGCCACTAAAAATTCATTTGACTCTTAATTCAAAGTTGCAAAACTGACAGACCTTTTTGCAAGACACAGGTAATTAGTGTTGTTTGGCTTTGGGATTTAGCATTTAACCCTTAAAGGGTAACTTGATTCTTTATAAAATTTAAAATGTTTTTAAAATAAAAACCAAGTCATGGCTGCAATAGGGCAGTCAAAATCAGGAGAATAGGGAGAGATTCTGGAGTTTTTTTGTTTGTTTGGTTGTTGTTGGTTTTTTTGTTGTTGTAACAATAGCAGATAAGAGCTGTAGTGAAAGAATAAAAAAAAAAAATTAACAGTGCCCCTCTGAAGCAACAGCAGAGGTGAAGTGCATAAAACAAAAAGAAGCAATGTTAAAAATACTGAGCCTTAAAATGGCTCTGTGTAATCAGACTGTCACTTTTGATAAGGGTACATGAAAACTCTGTAAGAAAAAAGAAACAGTTACACTGTATGTAAAAATTGATATGGCTAATGTTTAAAAAAAAAAAGTTGTAGTATAGAAGGAATGTGCTTTTTCCCTAGGACATGTGCAGTGTATATTGTAAAAAGGGGTAAAAGAAATACAAATGAAATATGCTACTGAATTAAAATCCTATTAGGGCTCCAAAAAGAGCCGCAATAGACTGTTTTCTTTTTCAGATCTGTGTGTGTTTTGTAAGCAGGAGTTGAAAGTGGAAAGAAAGCAAAACTCTGGTGGAAGTTGATTGTGTCCCTTTTAAGACAGAGTCTCTGAGCTCTGCTGATGGCTTTGAATCCAAAAGCCAAGCCTGTGTTGAAGCACATTGCCTAACTGATAAAGGAAGGTGAAAACTGCCAGCACAAAAGAAATTGCCTAAATAAAAGACATGGTATAACAAGATCCCTTTAAGAGATTTGATGCTAAATGTTATTGTTAATATTAAACATTGAAATAAATGTAATGTTAGTAAGTACCCCGGTAACAACGTATAGTGTGTATGATTTTTGGAAAAATCCTTTAAGGTAATATGGTAATGATGCTTCTCAGCTATTACCTGTGAATAAACTTAAAGCTTAACACAGCAGGAAAAACATTACAAACTTGGTCTGCTATATAACAAGAAAAACTTGAGGTACACCACCTCATGAATTTAATAACTAAACAGTAAAATAATTTCCCCATAACCCTTAAAAAGTAAAATCCATTAAAACCTGGCCTGCCTATATTAAAAAAAAACAAACACAGGAAAATATGGGGGTAATTCCTCTGTTTTGCCTGCAATCAGCAAGGGTATTTGTAAAAGAAAGGAATATTTTAAGCAACAATCAATGCTACCCTGAAAGGGGTAGAAAAATGTTATTTTTGTCTTTCAGAAAATCAGAAAAAGCTAATACCAGCTACAGAACAACCTATTACAAAAACAAATAAGTTAAAAAAAAAACACAACATACTGCAATAGCTATGGAATGTACTAAAATGCAGATATTTAGAACATAAGATGTTTTGGGTAATATCAGAAAATATTACGGTTTTAATACATCTGTTAAAGCAAAGAAAAAAATAATTGTTTAATACCTATCAATATAACTGGATGCAGTATGTCTCCAGTACGGTAAGACAAAATTTGTTAAGTGAAGAAATTGTTAAAATTGCACACCAACAGGCTCTGGAAGCAAAGAGATGGAAAGTTAGCCCACTCCACGGATTGCACCTGGGATCCTTCTGGCTACCTCAAACCTCAAGCCAGTGGGCTGGGGAGGAAGGGAAACTATTGGACACTAAAGGTTGTACCAAGTGAACTCCTCAAAAGTGGGTATGCTTATCCATGCCTGTTGCTCCAAAGCCCTGTAGTAAAGACATCTCACTAGGATCCTGTATGTGGAATAAAATTAATAATTAGACCAAAGTATTGTATAACGGGCAATGTGTGCGTTAATTCTTGGAAAGAAGTGTTTTAAAAGAATAAAAGTGTTAGCAACCCACCAGTAGACAAATGTACATGTAATGTAAGTACTGTGTTTACCAATAATCACATTTACTATTTGCCACAACCAAAAAGTCTCAGCTTACTGTAAGCACTGATTTAGCTGAGTTCTCTATCAGTCTTGGCATTAAATGGCAAACAGTTACCAATTATCTGTATAAAAAGGTAAAAAGGTAACATAGTTCCTAAAAACAAACAAACAAAACAATGTGGGAAACAGAACCATTCATATTATCTGGATGGACTCCCACAACTACTGGCATACTAATGTTAAAGCAACAAAGAATCCTGTGGCACCTTATAGACTAACAGACGTTTTGCAGCATGAGCTTTCGTGGGTGAATACCCACTTCTTGCATCTGAAGAAGTGGGTATTCACCCACGAAAGCTCATGCTGCAAAACGTCTGTTAGTCTATAAGGTGCCACAGGATTCTTTGTTGCTTTTACAGATCCAGACTAACACGGCTACCCCTCTGATACTTGATACTAATGTTACTACCCCTAATTGTTTTTGGTTTTAAATTGTATGTGTTTAACTGAAATGTTTAAAATATGCTGGTGAATAAAACAAATGTATGCAAAGCTAGAGCCTCAGGCCCAAATCACCTCCCAGTATTTTTACTACATAAGAAGTGACACTGGCGATTGATAATCTTAGTGTCAAAATGGGGATATGTAGGAGCTGGACTTTATAATGTATAATTTGATTTCATCCTGCTAGCCATCCTTTTTGAATAGCAGAAAGAAATGACCCTCTGGGACTATAAGATTCTGTTTTCCCATATGCATTACAAATTGGGCCCTCTCTAACTCTTTGTTTTAAGATTTAGGTAGTAAGAGACAGGATTCTCTATTGTGTCTATGTTAAGTAAATTAGAGAAACATTGAAGGCCTGGGTCTCAATGTAAATTGTCTTGGTTATTAATTGTAAAACTTAGCAAGTTTAATTTGCAATGCCTTTTTGCTCAATATAAAATACTACTGTTTGTATTCTCAATCTGTTTGTGTGAATGAGGAATGAATGCATCAGGAAAAGATAAGGTGTGAAGGCCATTGTTATAGCCAGAGTCAAGGAAAGAAGCAAAAAGACTTAAAGAGTATCAAAGAATCATCAGGCACTGCTTACTACCCAGACAGCTGTTAAACTGTCTGGCATCTGCAGCATGAATACATGCTTTGCCGTGTAAGAATGCACCACCCCCAGCGAACCAATCATCACCTCAGGACCACGCAGAGTCAATTTTGACTCCAGAAGATGACGTAGAGGAACAGCCTGCAATACCTTACAATCTACGTTCTCATAAGGGTTGCCAGAAGCAGACGACTACCTAAAGCAAGGCCCAAGAAAAAGCAGTAGTGAGCCTAGCGCCTGCTGCCTGGTGGACATAAAACTGTGACTACAGTTCCCTCAGTTGAGGTTGTCAGAACCAGAAGGGCCCTGCCTCCAACATGCGTCTCTGGTGGTGCCTGTTCCTCGGCTGTTGGTGTCTGAAGGTCTGGGGAGTCCACAATGACAATTCTTTTATCCAGCAGCAAGTGTGGATAGCTCAGACCCTTAATATTTCTAAATGCTGGGTCTGCAGCCACATCCCAGGCCACTCTCAAACTGATGTTCCTGTCCTGGCTATCCCGCTCAATTCCCCAGACCTCACTGGAGGACCTTGTCCGTTTAACACAATATGGAACAGTAATGACACCTGGGAAGAGACTATTGGCAGTTCCTTTAACCCACTTGGGGGAGTAATACACCAGGCAAAAAAAAAGGCTACTGAGGTTAAAAGAAGTAGTTAAAATAATGGCAAATAAAACTGGAGAAAGTTTAAGAGCCCTGGCCAAAGAAACAGGGGCAATCCGACAGGTGGCCTCCAAAACCGTCAGGCATTGTACATAGTGCTGGCGGCCAAAGGAGGGACCTGTGCTCTCATTGGAAAACAATGTTGTGTGTTTATACCTGACGATACCAATGAGGTAATAGATCACGCTAGCCACTTAGAACAAATCGCATATCTTCCCCATGAAGAGCCAAGTTCTTTATGGAAGTGGCTAAGTATTCTCTGGCATAGGAAACTGGTTGTTTCAGGGAGCCCTGACTATCCTGTTTGGAATCCTAATAATTTTTGTATGTTTTCAGTTAGTCTCCTGTTGTACCGAAAATTGTGTAAGGCATGCCACTCAGGTGACTGCCCCAGAACAGAGTACTAATATGATGATTTTGAATATTGCTGATGAACAAAGAGATAAAGAACGGTTAATATGTGGAACCCCGTAAAATTTTGGTCATGGCGTGAGCTTGACCAAAAGGAGGGATTGTGAAAGTAGAATGAATTATATTGTAAAAATAAGAATGGATTAAAGAAATGTTGTATGTACCTTTAAGCAGAAATAAGAAATGTTGAAATACAGGTGCCAGGAAAAGAAACATTAGGCATAAACAATGGTGCTAATGGCGAAACATTAACAGAAGATGGGTAATAGTTAGTAAGGAAATAAGATATGCATGCCTAGCCCAGGTAAACTTATCTGATTCTGCTTCCTTTGTTACCTTGTTAAGTTCTCACCCTTTTATCTGTATAAATAAGATAGTTTGTGTCTTGCATGGTGCTCACATTATCTGGGTGTTATTAGCAGAGCGCTGTGCTAATAAAACAGAGTGGTCTGACAAACTGTGAGTCCTGAGTCTAACTTTGACACTATGCAGATTAAGTGCCTAATTCCCATTGACTCTCTATTATACTTAGGTTTGAAAGTGCCAGCTTTTATAGGTGCCTAAGAGCTTTTCAAAATCCTGCTTGGCACCTTCCTGCACCCATAGGTGCCCAACTTCCTTTGACTATCTGGCTCCCTGTGTCTGTATTATGATTTAGGCTCCAAAATCAGTTCAGGGCTGCAAGGCTGAGCAGAGCAACACCTAGAATACCTTTAAAATCTGGGTTGTTGCCTTTAGCACGTGTTAAACTGGTCAACTCCCCCTCCACCCACCCACACACCCTCTCTCTCTCTCTCTCCAATCTACTAGACACACCACTCCCCTCCCAAAGGTGGAGCTAGAACCCAGGAGTCCTGGCTCTGAGCCCCAACCCCCGCTCTAATACACTGGACCCCACTCCCCTCCCAGAGCTGGGAACGTCTTACAGATCCTTAATATGACAACTTGTAGTGTGACCGCCCCTCACGCCACCCGAGTCACTCTGCCCTCAGGCCCGTCATTCCAGCGGGTATTTCCCGCCCATCGCCGCTGCAGGAGGTGGAGGTGCTCGCTGTAGGCTCCATCAGCTGCAACAGTCTCTTCCGTGACGCATTAAAAGAGCCTGCGAGTTACAGCCCCATCACAGAGGACATGATGTGGGCCGGGTCCATGCACGGCTGTAAAGGCTTTGCTTGGGTGAGGTTCTCAGAAGGAGACCTGGAGACCCCCTCTCTGTGTGGGGTGCTGCAGGGACACCCCCCCCCACCTCATTGCTCCTGGCCCATTGTCCCTGTTGACTTGGTGTTGGGTGTCAATGGGACCAGAGGGGCCAACTCCATGGGGGTCCCATGGCTCAGCTCCTCCCCCTCCCTTTCCCCCCAATCCTCCCACCCACTGGCAGCCCCACCAATCAGCTCCTCCCCCACCTTCCCAGTGCCTCCTGCCCACCACACTCAGCTGCTCAGTGGCATGAAGAAGATGCAGGGGCGAGGGGAGGGGTGGGAGCAGGAAGAGGCAAGGGAGGGGGCAGAGTGCGGTGGGAAGGGGAAGAGGTGGGGCAGGCATGGGGGGTTTGGGGGGAGGGGCAGAGTGGGGGTGGAGCCTGGGGTGGAAGGGGGGGGTCAAGCACACCCACCCCCGGCAACTCAGGAAGTTTTCACCTCTGGGTGGGACCCACCAAACCGTGGTCCTGGATGGAGGGGCTGAGCTCTGAGTTCATTCCCCAGCGTTCAGACATGACACCTCTTAGCGTGAGGCTGCGCCATAGAGTATAAAGTCAGCAGGATCCATCAGCCCATCCAGTCTGACCTCCTGGATACCCCGGACCAGAACTGGACCCGGTTACCCCTTCACTGAGCCCAGGGACTTGCGTCTGGGTAAAGCATCTCCCAGAAAGGCAGCCAGTGGGGATGTGAAGCCATCGAGAGATAGAGAACCCACCACTGCCCTTATGGAGCCCGGACCCCCACCCAAAACCCTATTTCTGTCCCTGTCTCTAGGGTGACAGTGGGGGACCCCTGGTGTGTGGAAAGGATGGGACCTGGTATCTTGCTGGGATTGTGAGCTGGTCACTGAGGACATCATAAAATACTTTTGCTGGACGTTCGCAAGGTCTCCTTAATTTGTTTCTTAGGAGCCAGAACAACAACACATAAGAACCCAAAACTCAGAGGCAGAGAACGCAGGCTACTGCCTATCACAGAGAGGCACAACTCACTGGGGACCTGCTGACTGGCTGCTGCTACGCCCCGATTGTGTGCTGCCCTACCGAGCTCCCCAGCATGCAAGCACGCCCAGGAACCCTGCCCAACATTTAAAGTCACAGTATTCAATTTTAACACAACCACAAATGCACCAGAGCATCAACATTTCCTGTTTTACAAGGCCTCTCCTTTTTTGGAACCCTTGTTTCTAAACATGCCATGCGGGATTTGAATCAAATTTCAGTGACTAATTACCATGCGGGTGGAATCACCATTACTGTGTATTCTGGGTAGTTATGTTGTTGGCTTCTTTAGGAAATGTGTGAAAAGAGGAGCACTGGGAAAGCCTCCCCCTCCCCCCCCCAACACACACACATCACACTGGTGCTGCCTGAGCAGTAGCCTTGTCCAAAGTAGTGTTGCCCTGGCACCCTCAATTCAGTCCCATTGCGCATTTGCAGGATGATGCAGTCTTTAATGACATGATCCCATAGTATTTTTTTCCCACAGGACCCCTTCCTTATTCAGCGCACAGGGGTTTCTGCTCTGGGGCTGGGTATTGAAGGAGTCTGTTGCCTGTAGGATCCCTGCCTCATTTCTTGCAGAGTTAACGTTGCACAGGCAATGCTCATACTGGTATTTCCTAACTTGAGAGTGCTTCACTTTGCAGCCTTTTAGTCCTCTGTGCATTTCCTAATGTTTATAGCTTGCTTTACTGAGGAGAACAGTCTCCATAACAAAGGGCTTGGTTATTTTTGTGTGTGTGCGATGTCTCCATTATTTATCTGGTCAGTGTCACTAGTGTGCACTTTACAAGACAGAGAAAGTAAGGACACTCCCTGATACAAAGCCCCTATGATCTAAGGACGACTGACACATACAAAGAAAGCAGGAGATGTAAGAACTAGGACGTTCTTTCTTTCTTCTGATGAATAGTCATCTATTATGAATTACACTGGTCTACAATTTTTGAGAAGTCGTCTGCTTCAGAAATAAAATGTGGTATTTATTATGTATTTTGATGTGCTGAATTCAAATATGACAATTAAAACAACTGATTGGCTACTGTTTCTAAGATATTTAAGTTTTTACATTTTATGTCTATGTATATTGTGTAGATAGTAGAGTTTTAATCATAAATTGTAAACCTAGGTCTTTTCATGTGTTTATGGTTGCTTTACATGATAATTTTTCACCTGTCCTGTTTATGTAACACTTTAAAAATCAGCAAAAGGGTTATCTAACTAAAATTTATTATGAAACAAAAGGCAAAAAACTATTATGTACATAGTTTAGTCCTATTCAGTGTCTACTCAGCGCTTCTTGGCTTGTCTCTTGTATTCATTAAATGGAGCATCTCTTGTCACTGTCCAGCAATAGTCTGCAAGCATTGATGGGCTCCATTTGCCCTGATAGCATTTCTCCATTGTTGCAATGTCATGGTGAAATCTCTCGCCGTGCTCGTCGCTCACTGCTCTGCAGTTCGGTGGAAAAAAATCTAGATGAGAGTGCAAAAAATGTATCTTTAGTGACATGTTGCAACAAAGCTTTTGTATGCCTTGAGGAGGTTTTCCACCAACAACCTGTAGTTGTCTGCCTTCTTGTTTCCGAGAAAATTTATTGCCACTAACTGGAAGGCTTTCCATGCCGTCTTTTCCTTGCCACGCAGTGCATGGTCAAATGCATCATCTCAAAGAAGTTCACGAATCTGAGGACCAACAAAGACACCTTCCTTTATCTTAGCTTCGCTTAACCTTGGAAATTGTCCACAGAGGTACTTGAAAGCTGCTTGTGTTTTGTCAATGGCCTTGACAAAGTTCTTCATCAGACCCAGCTTGATGTGTAAGGGTGGTAACAAAATCTTCCTTGATTCAACAAGTGGTGGATGCTGAACACTTTTCCTCCCAGGCTCCAATGACTGTCGGAGTGGCCAATCTTTCTTGATGTAGTAGGAATCTCTTGCACGACTATCCCATTCGCAGAGAAAACAGCAGTACTTTGTGTATCCAGTCTGCAGACCAAGCAAGAGAGCAACAACCTTCAAAACGCCACAAAGCTGCCACTGACGTTGGTCATAGTTTATCCACCTCAAAAGTTGTTTCACGTTGTCATAGGTTTCCTTCATATGGACTGCATGACCAACTGGAATTGATGACAAAACATTGCCATTATGCAGTAAAATAGCTTTAAGACTCGTCTTCGATGAATCAATGAACAGTCTCCACTCATCTGGATTGTGAACGATGTTGAGGGCTGCCATCACACCATCGATGTTGTTGCAGGCTACAAGATCACCTTCCATGAAGAAGAATGGGACAAGATCCTTTTGACAGTCACGGAACATGGAAACCCTAACATCACCTGCCAGGAGATTCCACTGCTGTAGTCTGGAGCCCAACAGCTCTGCCTTACTCTTGGGTAGTTCCAAATCCCTGACAAGGTCATTCAGTTCACCTTGTGTTATGAGGTGTGGTTCAGAGGAGGAGGATGGGAGAAAATGTGGGTCCTGTGACATTAATGGTTCAGGACCAGAAGTTTCATCCTCTTCCTCTTCCTCATCTGACTCAAGTGAGAATGATTCTGGTGCATCAGGAACCAGCAGTCCTTCTCCGTGGGGTACTGGGCGTATAGCTCATGGAATGTTTGGATAATGCACAGTCCACTTTTTCTTCTTTGACACACCTTTCCCAACTGGAGGCACCATGCAGAAGTAACAATTGCTGGTATGATCTGTTGGCTCTCTCCAAATCACTGGCACTGCAAAAAGCATAGATTTCCTTTTCCTGTTCAACCACTGGCGAAGATTTGTTGCACAAGTGTTGCAGCATATGTGTGGGGCCCACCTCTTGTCCTGATCTCCAATTTTGCAGCCAAAATAAAGGTGATAGGCTTTCTTAACCATAGTGGTTATACTGCGCTTTTGTGATGCAAAAGTCACTTCACCACAAACGTAGCAGAAGTTGTCTGCACTGTTCACACAAGTACGAGGCATCTCTGCTCACTTTGGCTAAACAGAAATGTGTCCCTTTGCAAAATCAAACACTGACAAATAAGAGAGCACGACACTGTATGATTTCTAGAGCTGATATAGGGCAATTTGTTCAGCAGAGTGATGTAAGCTTCGTTATGATTGCATCATCCATGACTTCTAGGAATAACAAGATGCAATGCATATCATGTATGACGCAATACCAGCTTCAGATTGCATCATTCATTGTTTTGCCTAAAAAGCAAGTACTGTCCAAACCACATGCAGCTGAGCTGAAGTGCCGCGCAGTGCTAGGTTTTGGGTAGCAAGCCCCCTCACAATGGCAAAGAGCCTTTTCAGAACTCTGATGCAATCTTCTCTTGATGCTCATCAGCTCTGGTGGCCTTTAACCTTAGGCTCATCTCAAGCTCTTCCCACCTCTGGATGCTCTCTGCTGATTGGTTGCCTTCTCGTGGCATGCCCCATTTCTAGCCAGATTTGTCCAGTCCTTTGTTCCTGTAGAACTCAGTGTGGCTGGAACATTAGACTGGAAGAGTTTGCAACAAAAACAGTATGCAGCATTCTGGGGTTTTGAGTACAGTGGCAGAGGTCTGACCTTGCTCCCGTGGGTCCTGCGCTTCTAGGTGGTTTATGCTGCCTCAGTGGCTCACTGTGACCCTCCACGTAGCCTTCTCTCTCCAGGGTTAGGGTTACAGTCTACTGAGCCCTTTTCATCATAGGCTGCAAGGAGGTTGGTGAGAGAACTCCCACAGTCTCTGTTCAGCCTCCTGTCCTGACAGGGGCCTGACTTCCCCTCTCAGGAGCTGTTCCTGTAGTGGTGGGTTGGGGGGAACCCGGGCCCGCCCTCTACTCCGGGTTCCAGCCCAGGGACCCTAATGGTAGCAGTTGTTGGCAGCCAACCTTTCACTGCCAGAGTTGCTACATTTCCCTGGGACACTTCCCCACAGCTCTCCTGCTTCTCCCTTCTTCACCCTTACCTTAGGGCTCCTTTAACGATGGTCTGAGGGTGTCTTCAGTAACCAGCCCTTCAGCCGCACTTCCTCTCCTCTGGCTCCCTGACTCCCCTGTCTGACTGGAGTGAGCCCTTTTTATAGTATCAGCAGGGCCTTAATTAGAGTCAGGTGGTCACATTAGCTTAATGGCCTCACCTGACTCGTTACAGGTTAATTAGAGACAGGTGTTCTCATTAGCCTGGAGCAGCCCCTGCTCTGGTCAGTCAGGGAACAGAAAACTGTTAATCCAGTGGCCAGTATATCTGCCTTCTGCTATTCTGCTGTACCCAACTGGCCTGGGTCTATCACAGTATGTAAGCCATGGCCTCTCCGCTTTGTCGCCATTGGGGATTTCACACCAGGAATGTGTTGGATGGAAACTTCTATTTTCATTGTCTTTGGGGAACATAACGTTTTTCACTCGCTGTGGCCCAGGCAGTACGAGGAAATCCCTCAGGCTACTGCTCAAGTGGGTCCACAGTCCTGGATCATCTAGATTTCAGGAACTGAACTCAGCAGCAGCTGTTTCTTGTGCCTCCACCACACTCTTCTCTGATCTACACTTTTCTCCAGGAATGTGCATGGTTACATCCATCTGAGATGGAGATATGGATGCTGCAGTAGCTGCCAGGTCTCCTGCACTCTGACTACCTGGAAGATCAGGCATCTCCTCACCACTCACATCCTCACTGGGGCCGGAAGGCTCAACGTGAACATTTGTGTCTATGTATCTCAGGAGAGCTCCTTCCTGCTTAGACAGAAAAGCTTCCTTTGCTTTCTTGCTTTTTCTGAATGCTGCCCCAGAGGGGCGTTTTCTTCTTTCACTCATGACTGCTGTTCTGTGCCAGCTAGAGCGGCAGGGGACAAATAAGCAGGCTGGTAGCAGGGTCTGAGCGAGGGAAGAGATCAGCGTCTTAAGGGCGTACTCGGCTCCTACTACTTCTGACTACTGACTGCCTGTTCTCCCCAAGCGGGTTCAGGGAAGCAGCAGGAAATAGGAAGCTCCCTGACAAGCTGGTGTTAGTCCAGACTCCTGGGGGTGCTCAAGAGGTACATTAGAGGCTCCTCCTCCTCTCTCTCCCTGCAGCTCCTGTTGCTTTCTGTTATTCCCTCTCCCCGTTTCTCCTGCCTGCCTGTTATGTCTCTTGTGCCCCCTTCCTCCAGCACAGCACTCCACCAGCTCTGTGCATCTACAGCAGAGAGAAAACATATGCACCAGCACCAGACACAATTTTCTACGCTCTGGGTCCTAGTGGCGCCCTGCCACAGTCTGGCACCTGCGGCAGCCACCTCAGTTCACCTCATGGTAAGGCCAGCCCTGTCCTGTGGGCACGGAGAACCTAACTCCCATTGACTCAGCCAGGGAGGCTGGATGTGCACATTGCAGGAAATAGATGGTCAGGACAGCATAATCCACTGAAAAAAACGTGACTTGCTAATTGCAACCCAGGCTCTCCCTGTGTGGCTCTTCGTCCTGCCTCTGTTGGCTGGAGCATGAGCAGAGCTTTCTGAGACAGCTGCTGCGGCTGTGGCCAGCCATCGAAGCGCGTTTCCCATCGTCTCTCTTCTGGCTGTGGATGTTCGACTGCAGCAGCCATGCAAAGGCACCGGCCTCGCTCTCTAATGTCCATTCTCCTCTTGCTTGCATGGCGCTTCTTGGACCATGGAGTAGCCTCAGAAAAACATCCCAGTTGTGGACACAGGCACCATCACCGATTCCACAAGCTAAAGTCCCCTTTGCAATCCAGGGAACCAGCCTGGGTTGTCTGGAGTGCAGGGTGTGGCCCATGGTGACTGCAGACACTGCCCCTGCTGCACAGCGACTCCTGGGACCCTCTAGCCCATCAACACTCGGCTCTCCCGCGTTCTGCTGAGCGGCTGAGATCTGGGGGAACAGAAACCCTTTGTGAGAGACGGAAAATCTCCTCCCAGGAACACTCTGTCAATGGCTGCCAGACGCCGTCCCTGTGAAACCCCAAATGTGCAGCCCCTCGGATTCCCACAGGGGAGATCTCAGCTCATTCACTTGTCACCCGTGGCCGCAGTCTCTGACAGGGGGAATGTAGAGGAGGTTTTTGCCAATGGTCCCTTCTACAGCGCCCAGAATGGGAGGAGGTTTGGCCTTGTGATGTGAGGCCTGGGTCTGAGAATCAGGGCTCCTGGGATCTGGGGCTCTGGAATGCGGTGTGGTCTAGTGGGTGGAGCTGGATTTGTTGACAGTGAGTGAGAGGGGCTTGTGCTGAAGGACCCTGGGTCAATCCCCACCAATTCCTGTGATGTCTACATGTGGCCACGATTTTACTTACCTCTCAAGGTAGGTTATTTAGCCCATTCCTGGACACATGTGTTACATCTGCTGCTGGCCATCCCTGAGATGTAGGTCCTTCATCCACACAAGGACATGGCACATCAAGGTCAATTCAGCAGCTCCCATCCGGTCTTCACCTCCGCAATGGAGGGCGAGCTCTAACCTGACCAGAGAAAGACAGGGTGGTGTTCTTCAGGGGAATCTGCTGGAGCTCCTGCATCCTCTGCTCCACCTCACACCCAGACACGCTCAGGGTTTTCCAAAGATACCACTAATCTCGGATAAACAAAGCAGCTGAGATGAGGTCAGTGTGGGTGGATTTACTGAGCAGACTGATTCTAATGAAAGAACAGATTTCTTCCCTGCTCTAGGGAGATTCCCATAGGAAAAGTCTCGGATGGTTGGGGTGGGGGCAATGCAAACCCTCAGCCCCTTGAATGGCAGGAAATCAGGACTCAGGGAGTTAAGGGGTGTCTCTGTCCTGCTGGAGGGAGCAGATCTGGAGAGCAGGAAGAGCACTAGTGGCATTGTAGGAAAGCCAGTGACTTCTACCTGTGAAGGTGGCTGAAGCTTCTGGCAGACACTAGAGTCCCGGATCCTTACACCTCCTTTGGGGATCCTTTCCCTAGGAATAAAATAAGGACACCACACAGAGAATGACATTTGAATCCCAGGTCTGGGATCCAGGGAAAAGGGATGATCTCAGCCAGGCTACGTACCAGGAACCTGATTTTGGTCCCAAGAGCCACAATTACCCAGAGGAGGTTTTCTTCCCCATTTGCTTTCAGGTTATTTACTCACAGTATTCATTTGTCTGCTTTGCTGGGTCTCCACTCTCTGCAGCTGTTCATTGGTTTTAGTAACAGTCTTTCAGTTTTTGCTTCTGTTTCCACTTCTTACAGGGTAGCATCTGCTTAGCACTTTTTAAAAAAAATAAAACAATTCAAAACAAAATCCTGATCCTACATGGAAGAGGAAGGTTCCTGAGAATTTGGCTGCAGAACTTTAGTGTCTGCATATTTCAGTCCCTATTATTTATTTAGGTGCAGGTCTGATGCCATCTGCACCCCCAAGAATGCCCATATGATGCACGGGGGGCCCTTAGAATACCTGTTAAAAGAGAAGAAGAGAGTAGATTAAAAGGTGGGGAAATCAACCAATGCATCAGCCCTTCTCTGCATCATTGAAGCACCAGGCATGGGAGCGAAACAGGTTAAAAATCCCCATGGTTCTTTCCCACTAGACAGACGTCCAGAAAGAAAAAGGCCTTCAGCCAATTATTTCCTTACACTCGGAAGGGGTGAAATTCAGCCCTGTGCAGCCAGCCAGGGCAAGGTCTGTGCATCACAGCGGGATTAAGTGGCACTTCACTGCCCAGGTGCTCGGAGACTTCAGTGGCACAGGTGTCCTCCTGGATTGGAACAGCCGGCTGGAATCCTGTGAGGTACA
This sequence comes from Mauremys mutica, assembly GCF_020497125.1. Classification (NCBI taxonomy): domain Eukaryota; kingdom Metazoa; phylum Chordata; order Testudines; family Geoemydidae; genus Mauremys; species Mauremys mutica. The sequence goes on along the minus strand of NC_059075.1, from coordinate 163,028,276 downwards.
GAGCAGAGAGAGGTTTGGGCCACAATGTTCACCTCAGAGGCTGAGCTTCTGCAGACTTTTGGGATGTTCCCATCTGAGGAGGAGGATTTTGGCCAGCCCCAGCTCAGAGCTTTCAGTCACTTCAACCAGTGATTCGCTGGCACAGTTGATCTAAAGCAGCTGAACTTTTCAGGCCTTGCCCCCATCTCCGACCCCCCTCCCACCTCGCATTGCCCTCTAACAGCCCTCTCCCTTCTCTCGATCCCTGCCAAGCCCAAATACAGAGCCTAGCCCACGCTCCTCCTCTCAGACCCTCTCCTCACACGACCCTCCCCTACCTTTGAGAGGCTGATCCCGGTGCCCTTTACCCAGCTCCTGGAGAAATCATGGCTCCTCAGGACAACCGGCAGTGGGTGGTTCCAACCTCTGTGTGGGGTGCGTGGTTTTCCGTCTAAGCTTCACTGAGAGCCAGCATGTCTCGATTTCACAGGATGAGTGAAGTCTAGGAAGCGCTGCACTTCTTGAGGACTTCCAACTTCGCCCCATTTATCAATGGCTTCCACCTTATTTGGATCAATCATAACATCTTCTGGGGAGAGGATGTACCCCCAAAACTCTGTGGAGAGTTGGCTGGAGGTTCCGCTTTTCCAATTCTGCATTGAAACCATGCAGCCGAAACCTCTCCAGGTTCGGATGTGCTGCGCGTGCTGCTCTGGGTTCTCCAAAAAGAGACGTATGTCACCCCAATAGATGACACTGTCCCCAAATACATCACTGATGAAGTGTTTCAAGGTCAGGGGACCATTAGTTAGCTCAAATACCATATCAGACCGTTAAAATGTCCATCGTGTGTTTTGAAATCTGTCTTCCATTTGTCCCTTGCCCAAACGAGCCTTAGATTGGAAACTTGTCCCTTTACCCAGCTCCTGGAGAAATCATGGCTCCTCAGGACAACCTGGGAGTGGGTGGTTCCAACCTCTGTGTGGGGTGCGTGGTTTTCCGTCTAAGCTTCACTGAGAGCCAGCATGTCTCGATTTCACAGGATGAGTGAAGTCTAGGAAGCGCTGCACTTTTTGAGGACTTCCAACTTCGCCCCATTTATCAATGGCTTCCACCTTATTAGGATCAATCATAACATCTTCTGGGGAGAGGATGTACCCCCAAAACTCTGTGGAGAGTTGGCTGGAGGTTCCGCTTTTACAATTCTGTGTTGAGACCATGCTGCCGAACCCTCTCCAGGTTCAGATGTGCTGCGCGTGCTGCTCTGGGTTCTCCAAAAAGAGACGTATGTCACCCCAATAGATGACACTGTCCCCAAATACATCACTGATGAAGTGTTGCAAATCAGGGGACCGTTAGTTAGCTCAAATAGCATATCAGACCATTAAAATGTCCATCGTGTGTTTTGAAATCTGTCTTCCATTTGTCCCTTGCCCAAACGAGCCTTAGATTGGAAATTTGTCCCTTTACCCAGCTCCTGGAGAAATCATGGCTCCTCAGGACAACCTGGGAGTGGGTGGTTCCAACCTCTGTGTGGGGTGCGTGGTTTTCCGTCTAAGCTTCACTGAGAGCCAGCATGTCTCGATTTCACAGGATGAGTGAAGTCTAGGAAGCGCTGCACTTCTTGAGGACTTCCAACTTCGCCCCATTTATCAATGGCTTCCACCTTATTAGTATCAATCATAACATCTTCTGGGGAGAGGATGTACCCCCAAAACTCTGTGGAGAGTTGGCTGGAGGTTCCGCTTTTCCAATTCTGTGTTGAGACCATGCTGCCGAACCCTCTCCAGGTTCAGATGTGCTGCGCGTGCTGCTCTGGGTTCTCCAAAAAGAGACGTATGTCACCCCAATAGATGACAATGTCCCCAAATACATCACTGATGAAGTGTTGCAAGGTCAGGGGACCGTTAGTTAGCTCAAATAGCATATCAGACCATTAAGATGTCCATCGTGTGTTTTGAAATCTGTCTTCCATTTGTCCCTTGCCCAAACGAGCCTTAGATTGGAAATTTGTCCCTTTACCCAGCTCCTGGAGAAATCCTGGCTCCTCAGGACAACCTGGGAGTGGGTGGTTCCAACCTCTGTGTGGGGTGCGTGGTTTTCCATCTAAGCTTCACTGAGAGCCAGCATGTCTCGATTTCACAGGATGAGTGAAGTCTAGGAAGCGCTGCACTTCTTGAGGACTTCCAACTTCGCCCCATTTATCAATGGCTTCCACCTTATTAGGATCAATCATAACATCTTCTGGGGAGAGGATGTACCCCCAAAAGTCTGTGGAGAGTTGGCTGGAGGTTCCGCTTTTCCAATTCTGCGTTGAAACCATGCAGCCGAACCCTCTCCAGGTTCGGATGTGCTGCGCGTGCTGCTCTGGGTTCTCCAAAAAGAGATGTATGTCACTCCAATAGATGACACTGTCCCCAAATACATCACTGATTAAGTGTTTTAAGGTCAGGGGACCGTTAGTTAGCTCAAATAGCATATCAGAGCGTTAAAATGTCCGTCGTCTGTTTTGAAATCTGTCTTCCATTTGTCTCTTGCCCAAACGAGCCTTAGATTGGAAATCCTTGCAGATGAAGGTTGATGAAACCCTTTGCAGATTTCCTGTGAGCCAACAATTGTGGGATTCACAGCAGAGGGTAATGGTTTCAAATGATCACTTTGTTCAGGAGCTGATTGTCTAAAGAGAGGCGTTGCAGAATCCCACATTTCTTCTTCCCCAAAAGGGCCTGCTCTTAGGACCGGTTCTCATGACTGTACGCAGGGAGATCCACTAATTCTGGTCCCAACAATGCGTAAATACAGGGAAAAGCAACTTTCAGCCAAGGTAGTAGGTCAACAGGGCAGTCATAGTCCTGGTCTAGAGGTAACGAGTCCACATGTCTTTCCACGGTATCCATGTAATCTTGGTATTTATCAGGAACGCCACCATCAATCAAACCCTAACCCCTCCCCTTGACCCTCCCAAGCCCTACCCGTTGACCCCTTAGTCCCTCCCACCTGTCACCGGAAGTCCCGCTCCATGGGGGGGGGGGTTTAACTCCGGGGTCAAGGTGGCCACATGACTGGAAGTAAGGTGTGTCATGTGACCCCTCTAAGAACTCCTCCCACCACTCTCTACCAATCAGGATGGGTTTCATCCCAGAAGGACCACCCTGAGAGGAGATTTGACCAGTCAGGGTAAGTTCTGAGGTGGGGTGACCCATCCAGAAGTGGGTCGTGTGACCCCTCTAAGAACTCCTCCCACCGCCATCTACCAATTAGGATGGGTTTGACCCGATAGGACTGCCCTAAGAGGAGATTTTGACCAATCAGGGAGAATTCTGGGGCAGGGTGACCCGTCCAGAAGTGGGCCGTATGACCCCACTAAGAACTCCTCCCAAGGCCCTCTGCCAATCAGGGTGCAGCACCATTACCCCATAAGTCCCAGCACCGGACAGATGAGGCCATCTCTTACCAAGGACACATGGTTTAGAAATCGTGGGAAGGCTGCTGAGAGGAAACCTGGACTCCTTCACCATCCCCGTGAGAACTTCAGACTCTGTCTTCGCCCCGAGGGTCTTTGACCATCCGCGGAGAAAGCGCTACGTCAGCGACAGTCCTGAGCAGAAGGAGGGAGCGACCGAGGGGAGCCCTTCGGCCCAGCCATTGATGGATAAACCGGAACCCCAAACCCAACTGCTTGTGAGAGACCCCAATGAGCATGGTGGCCTCTCTTTGTCCACCCGCTTAGAGGTGGAATGCGATTGAGGCTCAGGGGTGTCACCGGTGGAGAAGGTGAACAGAAAAGACGTCACACAGGTAAATGAATGATTAAGAAGCAATCGCTTCTTAATGGGTAAGGAACCGGGGGTTGTGTAAATCTAAAAACAAGCAGTGGGCTGCTTACACTGTTTCTGTTATGAAAATCAACAGCTCAACGATGCCTTCCTAGACGGCCTGGAAACCCTGGACAGCGTTGCATCAAGCAGGGAAGATAACCGGGCCCACCTTGGTTTTGCTCAACACCGATACAAGTTGTTGGAGAGGACTCTGAGGATGATGGCCATGAGGTGTTTCAGAGGAGGCTTGGCATAGAACTAACTGAGTCAGTGCCTCGTCAAGAGCGTAAAAAAGTCACGCAGACTATTGTATGTGTTGCTGTTTATGCTGCCCTTAAGCACTGCCTGAGGGAAAAGCTTTGTAAAGAATGTGAGGGACGTGTCATAGATATCAACTGCAAGCTCCGGGGCCTATGTGCTGAGCTGGGTTTGGAAAGCTGATTAAACACCGTTATTGCCAGAAGTTCTGCTGTGCAATGTCTGTGCCTAAGCCAAGAACATTTAGCGCAAGGGGGGACCTTGTTCAATGCTGTGCAATTGAGTGGAGCCCCTGACTGTGTTTTAAAGAAAATAACCTGCTTACAGCTGGGGTGGAAAAATTGCAGGCACCTTCTGGTTCATTTTCTTTAAAACACAGTCAGGGTCTCCACTCACTTGCACAGCATTTCTCCAGTTATGGCAATCATGTGAACAAGGACGTGTGTATCACGAATTGTGGGTTTTTTGCTATAAAACCTGTTGAAAAATCTCTATTCAGGGGGATGACAGTTTGCTGCCTCCCCACCCCCGGCATGCTCGTAATAAAGGGGCCTCGTGTGATTCTGATCCAAACACAACGCGGGGTTGTTTTTCCACGACACGGCGTGATATTGGCCGTCTAGTCTGCACAAAAAGTTACAGATCCCTGCTTAAGGAAAAGACTATTTGTAAGAAATCTAAAAGGATTCAGCTAGAGAATGGGGAGGGGACAAACACGCGATAGAAAACTTGGTAGCTGTAAATTAAAAATAAAAAACCCTATTGAAAAGGGCTTTGTGACTATCTGTGTTTCTGTTTGAAGGCCTTTGGCCCTTAAGTGAGCTAATAATGAAGCATCTTGGTTTGGTTTCAAGGAGCTGTATGTCTTTTCAATCAAAAATCAATTGTGTGTGAGAACCTAGTGCTTGTGGGTTTTGTGTGTAAAAGTGACCCATTTACAGCAAAAAGCTGAAATGTATGTTGGGGGGCGGGGGAAATCCTAAGAAATGTGCTTACAGTAAATCAAACAGGCTGTTCAGACCTGTGTTTGAGTACAATAGAGTTGACTTATCCTCTTGAACTGAGTGGGTTTAACCCCCACCCCCCCTCACTGAATAGCCAAGGTGACTGCGATTACTTACCCTTGCTGCCATAGGGTTAAATTTGATGGGGGTGGGTGGGGGTGGATGGTGAGTTCTGATTAATATGAAATGAAATAAAACCTCAGGAATTCGCAGATGCCATTGGACAGTTTCAATATAACTGCTGGAGTTGGCAGAACTCAATTGGACAGTTTCAATATGACCCCAGGAATTGGTGGAACACTATTGGACAGATTAAATATGGCCCTGGAATTGGTCGAATGCTCTGGGTCGTTCTTTCTAGAAAACACTCCCACCCCAAACTTTAAGCATGAAAGAAACGTGTTTAAAAAAAAACAACCCCAAGCCCCAAGACATTCATTGATCTCTGCAAAGGGCCCCCCGCTTGGAAATGGGGACTGTTCAATACTCTAAGAAGGCCCCACAGAAACATTTATTTTAACTAACAGAAAAAAAGAAAAAAGAAAAAAAAAAAGCCCCGTTGTGCAGACAGCTTGGTTCCCCCACCCCAGATCACCACAGAGGGTGCTGCGGGAGGGGTGCCTAAAGTCCTTCAGGATCTATTAGTTCAGAGCTGTGGGGATTAAATTAACCTGCTAGCTACTCTGCTGAAGTCTGTTTGAACAATGGGCTAAGATGGTAAGGGGTGTTATTGAACAGTATATGGAGACAAACTTGGTTTGGTGTGTTTCTAAAGCTGCTGATTTGTGTGTGAGAGGGGTCTGGGAAAGGCATAGGTGTAGGGTTTTAAAAGTACTTGGTTTGTTTCAAACCAACAGGGGTTTTTTCCTGTGCAAAATGTAGTTTAAAATGGATTTTAAAAGCAGTTTGGTTTTTATTCTGCAAAATGAGATGCATTTTAAAAAAATGTTTTTGAGGTTTTTGTTGTTGTTTGTTTGTTTGTTGTTTTTAGGTTTATGTTTTAAGTGGTAGAAATAAACTCAAAACCGGTGTTTGTCGTACAGCCTGAACTGGATGATTTGTTTTAAAGCTGTGACTTTTTAAACAGAAAACTCCCCTAATGAATATTTAGTTTTGAAGTTTACAAGACGGTTTCCTGTGTTTTATAATAATGCTGTTTGCTCCACAGTACGGTGGAAACATGAGAGATCCTTAGAGCAGAGGGAAAACAAGCTCAGAAGAAAAGGGAACGAGACAGCTGAAAGGGAAAATTCACCAGCATCAGTGACTGATGATGGATGGATGAAGCCCAGTAAATATATTTTGCTTATTGGTTGGGTTGTTCTGTGAGGTTTTGTATTTGAAGTGAATACATAGGTGTCGGTGAGAAAGATGGTAAAGTTCAGTTTTCTAAAATGGTTCCCCCCACCCCCCATAGGCCTGGGCAACTTTTCTGACAATGCTTAGTCCGCGCTACAAGGACACCTCCTCCAGAACCACCAAAGAGCCAGGAATCTGCTTGGAGACCTTTAACAACGCAAAACAGCACAAGAGTGCAGATGAAGCACCCAGGCAGTCCAAACCTCATATCTGTCAAACCCAAGGGCAAAACAAGACTGTGGTAAACAACAACCACAACTCCAGTTCCTCAGCGGCCACTGCCACAGCAAACCCTGAGTAAACACCCACATTCACAAACCCGGAGCATGCGTTCGAGGGGCTCTGAACGTGCGCAGAACCACACACATTCACAAACCCGGAGCATGCGCTCGAGGGGCTCTGTACGTGCGCAGAACCACACACATTCACAAACCTGGAGCATGCGCTCGAGGGGCTCTGAACGTGCGCAGAACCACACACATTCACAAACCCAGAGAACGCGCTCGAGGGGCTCTGAACGTGCGCAGAACCACACACATTCACAAACCCGGAGCATGCACTCGAGGGGCTCTGAACATGCGCAGAATCACACACATTCACAAACCCGGAGCATGCACTCGAGGGGCTCTGAACATGAGCAGAACCTCCCACATTCACAAACCCGGAGCATGCGCTCGAGGGGCTCTGAACGTGCGCAGAACCACACACATTCACAAACCCGGAGCATGCGCTCTAGGGGTTGTGAATAAAACACCAAGGACTGACAAACCATTCTCCCAAAACCATAAGCTCGTCACCGCTCCCCTATATTCTAGTATTTGGGAACAGTTTGATGGTTCATTCAGAAAACTGATGGACGCTGTGTCCCCGGGGTGGGACGGGCTAAAAGAACGACATTCTAAAGAGAGTTCGGAAAAATCTGATGCTTCGCTCAGAACACTGGTGACCTCTGTATCCTCAGGGGGCCTAACGACCGACCGCAACTCACTTACTGGATGCTGAAACGAGTCTGTTCTTCAAAGAACCGACTGAGCCGAATACTAAAAGGCTAAACCTTACAGCGCCGAGCTTCAAAGGTGCCTAATGTAGGTGAAGCCAAGCGATGCGGAGAAAGTGAAAATCAGTCTGTTTCTACCAGAACAGGGACTGAATGTAACTGCAACCCCCCAGACACACCAAAGAGCTCAGAGTCTGTTGCTCAGCAGGTGCTGGATAACGCGAAGAAGCGTTCTAAGAAAAATGCATTCGTACTGCTAAAGAAGCTGGGCCAGGCTACAAATCTCTCTTCATGGAACGATAAAGGGACTTTTGTGTACAAAGGCTCTGTGGTTAATGGTTCTAACATGCTAGACTTAGTCCGGGCCGTGACCCAGATGCGCTCTGTTCCTAGGAGACATGGACCTTAAAGACGGGATGTGTTTATGAATGTCATGGCGGAACGGAACGTACCACCTTCCGTCATGGGCACTGCGGCCAAGGGAGCTCTATGGAATGTCTCACAACCTCGACCGTCACTTAATCCAGAGGTGACAGTAAGCCGGTACGGGCCAGTACGGAGTACCAGCCAGAGCCAGTACGCCATGCCAGACCACACCGGCTTCCTCGGCGGGGATTAAAAGGGCTCAGAGCTCTGGCAGCTGTAGGGAGCCCAGAGCCCTTTAAATTCCCCTCGCAGCTCCAGCAGCTGGGTTGGGGCTGGGATTTAAAGGGTTCGGATCTCCGGCAGCTCTCGGGAGCTTTAAATTCCCCTCCTTTAAATTCCCCTCGCATCTCCAGCAGCTGGGTTGGGGCTGGGATTTAAAGGGCTCAGATCTCCAGCGGCTGCAGGGAGACCAGAGTCCTTTAAATTCCCTCCGCAGCTCCGGCAGCCGGATTCGGGTGTGGATTTGAAGGGCCCGGAGCTCCCACTGCTGCAGGGAGACAGAGCATTGCCAGGCTGGGGCTGGGAATTAAAGGGCTCAGAGCTCCGGCAGCTGTAGGGAGCCCAGAGCCCTTTAAATTCCCCTCGCATCTCCAGCAGCTGGGTTGGGGCTGGGATTTAAAGGGCTCGGATCTCCGGCAGCTCTAGGGAGCTTTAAATTCCCCTCCTTTAAATTCCCCTTGCATCTCCAGCAGCTGGGTTAGGGCTGGGATTTAAAGGGCTCGGAGCTCCCGTGGTTGCAGGGAGACCAGAGACCTTTAAATTCCCCCCGCAGCTCCAGGAGCCAGGCTGGGGCTGGGATTTAAAGGGCTCACAGCAGCAGGGCCGCCCAGAGGATTCCAGGGGCCCGGGGTCTTCGGCAGTGGGGTGCAGCCAGGTCTTCGGCGGTAATTCGGCGGCGGAGGGCCCCCGCCGCGGGTCTTCGGGGCACTTCGGCGGCGGGTCTCGGAACGGAAGGGCCCCCCGCCGCCGAATTACCGCCGAAGACCTGGCTGCATTTCGGCGGCGGGTCCCACTTCGGCGGTAATTCGCCAGTGGGGGGTCCTTCCGCTCCGGGGCAGGGAGCACCGAGCTTTTTAATTCCCAGCCCCAGCCAGTTTGCCGGAGCTGCGGTGGGAGGGGAGGAGGGATTTAAAGGGCTCTGGGCTTCCCGCAGCTGTGGGAGCTCCGAGCCCTTTAAATCCTGGACCCAGCCCAGCTGCCAGAGCTGCGGGGGAAAATTAAAGGGCTCTGGGCTCCCTGCAGCTGCTGGAGATCTGAGCCATTCAAATCCCTGCCGAGGAAGCCGGTGCGGTTCGGCACGGCATATTGACTCTTCCTGGTACGCCGTACTGGACTGTAATGGTTTATTTTCATCTCTGCTTCAGAGATCCCACGACTGCGGGGAGCCCAGAGCCCTTTAATTTCCCCTCGCAGCTCCGGCAGCTGGGCTGGGGCCAGGATTTAAAGGGCTCAGGGATCCCACGGCTGCGGGAAGCCCAGAGACCTTTAAATACCCCCCGCAGCTCCGGAAGCCAGGCTGGGGCTGGGAGTTAAAGGGCTCAGAGCTCCCGCGGCTACAGGGAGCACAGAGCCCTTTAAATTCCCCCGCAGCTCTGGCAGCCGGGTTCGGATGTGGATTTAAAGGGCCCGCAGCTCACACGGCTGCAGGGAGCCAGAGCATTTCCGGGCTGGGACCGGGATTTGAAGGGCCCGGAGCTCCTGCCGCTGCGGGGAGCACCGAGCTTTTTAATTCCCAGCCCCAGCCTGGCTGCCGGAGCTGCGGTGGGAGGGGAGGAGGGATTTAAAGGGCTCTGGGCTCCCCGCAGCCGCCGGAGCTCTGAGCCCTTTAAATCCCCGCTGAGGAAGCTGGTGCGGTCCGGCACAGCGTACTGGCTCTTGCCGCTACGCTGTACTGGCCCGTACCGGCTTACTTTCATCTCTGGCTCAGAACTCCTACGGCTGCGGGGAGCCCAGAGCCCTTTAAATTCCCCCCGCAGCTCCAGGAGCTGGGCTTGGGCCGGGAATTAAAGGGCTCAGAGCTCCAGCGCTTGCTGGGAACCCAGAGCCCATTAAATCTCCCCCCTGCAGCTCCGGCAGCTGGGCTGGGGCCGGGATTTAATGGGCTCACAGCAGGGGTGAAAGTAACTTCCAGGATTTACTGGTACTACTGTAATCCTAAGGGGGCATGGCTTAAACCGGAAGAGGTGGGGCTTCAAGATTTAAAGGTCCTAGAGCATCGGCTGCGGCTGGGAGCCCCAGGGCCTTTAAATCAACCCTGGGCTCAGGGGCAAATGAAAGGGCCCAGGGCTCAGGCCGCCGTAGAGCCCCGAGCACTTTAAATTCCCCCCTCAGCTCGGGCAGCCAGATTCGGGTGTGGATTTAAAGGGCACGGAGCTCCCATGACTGCAGGGAGCACCGAGCCCTTTAAATCTGGCCCCAGCCCGGCTGCCAGAGCTGCGGGGGGAAATTAAAGAGCTCTCGGCTCCCTGAAGCCACCAGAACTCTGAGACGTTCAAATCCCTGCTGAGGAAGCCGGTGCGGTCCGGCACGGCATATTGGCTCTTCCTGGTACACCGTACTGGACCGTAATGGCTTATTTTCATCTCTGCTTCAGAGATCCCATGGCTGCGGGGAGCCCAGAGCCCTTTAAATACCCCCTGCAGCTCCGGGAGCCAGGCTGGGGCTGGGAATTAAAGGGCTCAGAGCTCCCGCGGCTACAGGGAGCCCAGAGCCCTTTAAATTCCCCCTCAGCTCTGGCAGCCAGGTTCAGGTGTGGATTTAAAGGGCCTGGAGCTCCCACGGCTGCAGGGAGACAGAGCATTGCCAAGCTGGGGCTGGGAATTAAAGGGATAAGAGCTCCGGCAGCTGTAGGGAGCCCAGAGCCCTTTAAATTCCCCTTCCGGCTCCAGCAGCTGGGTTGGGGCTGGGATTTAAAGGGCTCGGAGCTCCCACGGCTGCAGGGAGACCAGAGTCCTTTAAATTCCCCCCGCAGCTCCAGGAGCCGGGCTGGGGCAGGGATTTAAAGGGCTCACAGCAGCAGGGCCGCCCAGAGGATTCCAGGGGCCTGGGGTCTTCGGCAGTGGGGTGCAGCCAGGTCTTCGGCGGTAATTCGGCGGCGGAGGGCCCCTGCCGCGGGTTTTGAGGGCACTTTGGCGGCGGGTCCCAGAACGGAAGGGCCCCCCGCCGCCGAATTACCGCCGAAGACCTGGCTGCATTTCGGCGGCGGGTCCCACTTCGGCGGTAATTCGCCAGTGGGGGGTCCTTCCGCTCCGGGGCAGGGAGCACCAAGCTTTTTAATTCCCAGTCCCAGCCCGTTTGCCGGAGCTGCAGTGGGAGGGGAGTAGGGATTTAAAGGGCTCTGGGCTTCCCGCAGCTGCTGGAGATCTGAGCCATTCAAATCCCTGCCGAGGAAGCCGGTGCGGTCCGGCACGGCATATTGACTCTTCCTGGTACGCCGTACTGGACTATAATGGCTTATTTTCATCTCTGCTTCAAAGATCCCACGACTGCGGGGAGCCCAGAGCCCTTTAATTTCCCCCCGAAGCTCTGGCAGCTGGGCTGGGGCCAGGATTTAAAGGGCTCGGGGATCCCGCGGCTGCGGGAAGCCCAGAGACCTTTAAATACCCCCCGCAGCTCCGGAAGCCAGGCTGGGGCTGGGAGTTAAAGGGCTCAGAGCTCCCGCGGCTACAGGGAGCACAGAGCCCTTTACATTCCCCCGCAGCTCTGGCAGCCGGGTTCGGATGTGGATTTAAAGGGCCCGGAGCACCCCTGACTTAATCATTCCTTTACCTGTGTTCACCTTGTGCGCCGGTGACTCCCCCGAGCCGCAGTCGCATTCCACCTCTAAGGGGGTGAAGAAAGAGAGGCCACCATGCTCATTGGGGTGCTCGTTGGGTTTTCTGTTCGGGTTCCGGCGTATCCATCAACGGCTGGGCCAAAGGGCTCCCCTCGGTCGCTCCCTCCTCCTCCTCGGCACTGTCGCTGATGTAGCGCTTACTCCACAGATGGTCAAAGACCCTCGGGGCGAAGACAGAGTCTGAAGTTCTCACGGGGGTGGTGAAGGAGTCCAGGTTTCCTCTCCGCAGCCTTCCCACGATTTCTAAACCATGTGTCCTTGGCGAGAGATGGCCTCGTCCGTCCGGCGCTGGGACTTATGAGGTGATGGTGCTGCACCCTGATTGGCAGAGGGCCCTGCGAGGAGTTCTTAGTGGGGTCAAACAGCCCACTCCCGGAGGGGTCACCCTGCCCCAGAACTCGCCCTGATTGGTCAGGATCCCCTCTGGGGGTGGTCCTGTCAGGACAAAACCGATCCTAATTGGTTGAGGGCAGTGAGAGGAGTTCTTAGAGGGGTCACAAGACACACGTCGGGATAGGTCACCCACCCACCCCAGAGCTCACCCTGATTGGTCAAATCTCCTCTTGGGGTGGTCCTTCCAGGAGGAAACCCATCCTGATTGGTAGAGGGTGGTGGGAGGAGTTCTTAGAGGGGTCACATGACACACCTGGCTTCCAGTCATGTGGCCGCCTTGACCACGAAGTAATACCCCCATGGGGCAGGACTTCTGGAGACAGGTGGGAGGGACTAAGGGGTCATGGGGTGGGGTTAGGATTTGATTAATGGTGGGGCCTGTCTACTGCTGCTGGGTGTTGAGTGTTTGCAGGCAGAACGGGAGCCAGTGTCCATGTCCAGGCCGGAGGTCGAAGCCGGGTGGTCAGAAATACGAGGCAATGTCCATATCCATACAAAGATCGAAGCCATGCAGTCAAAATTGAAGGGGTTGGAGAAGATCAGGAGGAGGAGGTGGTGGCAGGGCTGCAGCGGGTGGGTGGAGGGCCTGGAGCGAGGCTAGAGAAATGCAAGAAGAATACTGAGCCTGGGTTCAGAACCCAAATCTGGAGCCAAGAAGGGTCACACCAAAGTCATAGCCAGAGACCGGAGTCAAGAGTCCAGCCAGAGTCAACAGCGAGAAACCGGAGGGCAGGGCAGGGCGGGGCAGGGCAGGGGGTACATGCGGGCGGGAATGAGGATGACTTACTGGAGCCCTAGAGACCCCTCATCGGGGGACTCCCTTCCTAGCAATACCAGAAGGACAGCGGGGTGACAAAGATGTCTCTGAGCCTGGGCTCCAAGCCAAGGGGAGCTCCCATCCAGGCTGTGTGCCAGGACCCCGTCCCCCTCCCTGTTCATTTCACACGCACAGACCCCCTGGCCGGAGGGGAGAATAAAGGGCAGAAGCGAAGGTGCCCCTGGGGGAAAGGCTTTAGGCCGGGACCCAGTCCACTTCCCAGATCTACACCCAGGATTGTGTGACCAGGCCCACAGCCCTTCCTCTGCATCTCTGTTCCCACCTGCCAGACGGGGAGGCTCCTCCCCTGCCCCAGGATGTTCGGGGGGAGTTTCATTCCTGGCTGGGAAGGGCTCAGATACCAGGTGGGTGGATTGGGCCCCGGGTGGGGGATGGTCGGACATTCGCTGCGTCCAGGGTGACAGAGGCCATGGGAGGGTCTGAGCAGTGACGACGGGGGAGGGGCCCCATGTCAGGCCACCCCTCCCAGACTGCAATGGCTATTGAGCACAACCCCTGGCTCTGCGGATGCTCTCAC
>NC_059075.1:162936062-163014752 GCF_020497125.1 Mauremys mutica | reverse complement strand
GTACTGACCGGTAGATCGGCACTGCTGCAGTCGATGCTAAATCGATGGGGGAGCACTCACCCATCGATTTGTGTACTCCGCCTCCCCGCGAAGCATAAGGGAAGTCGATGGAGAGGCTCTCCCGTCGACACAGTGCAGTGTAGCCACCGCGGTAAGTGGATCTAACTAAGTTGACTTCAGTTACATTATTCAAGTAACTGAACTTTCGTAACAGATTGATTTAGCGCGGTCGTGTAGACCAGTCCTTAATACCACACTTAGGAGGAGTGCATAACTGTCGGTATAGAATCATAGAGCTGCAGTTATATCACTGTCTAACGGTATAACCGTTCCTATACAGCTGCGTATCTGTATAGCTAGGCTTGATGACTCGTATAGAAATTGAGCTTTAAGAATATGTTTCCAATTTGTATCAATTTAGATTTCCACAGTTGTGCAAAATGGTGGTTGTTAAGCACTTTTAAAAATGTTTATTGGCTTAAATGTTCACATTTGCAGGAAATTTTCACATTTGCAGGTCAGACAATAATGATTTAGTGGAGGCTGAGAGTCAAAGCTGTGTAACCATGCATACGAAATTGTCAGTATCTCGTGTCAAAAAATACAAAGTAAATATCCTTATATCAAACTCTCAAAACTTTTCATGCAGCATTTTTCTGACTTTGTCTATCTGTAAATTTCAGTTATTACCAGTGGAAATATTTTTTGTTGTTTTGTGTTTTTATGGTGAAATCAACATTTACTGAATTTCAGCAATAACAATTGAATCCTTCCAAGTCTGTGTATAATACTGTCTTTATATCTGTACAGCTGTATAACCATATAACCGTACGACTGTACCTGTATTACCGTATAACAATATAACTGTACGACTGTACCTGTATAACCATATAACTGTATGACTATAGCTCTATAAAGGTATAATTGTACAATTGTACCTGTATAACCATATAACTGGATAATCACACAATGTATAAGTGTACAATGGGATCTGTATACCATATAACGGTGGCTGTACAACGGTATAACTCTAACTGTTCCTGTATAACTATATAACCATATATCTGTGGCTGCATAATTATATATCTGTCCAATGTACATACCTGAATAACTACCTATATATAGTACTGTGTCTGTACAACCATATAACTATTTAACTGTGGAACTGTAAAACTGTACCTGTATAACTACATAACTGTTCAACCATATAACTGTGGCTCCAGAATCATATACTGTGTAATTGTACTTCTGTATCTATCTAATTAGATAACTGTTGAACCATATCATTGTGGTTACATCATCATATAATCATAAACCTGTATAACTGTACAACTGTACCTGTATAAACATACAACTGCACAATCATATAACTATTGCTATATAACCGTATCGCTGTAAAATAATCCAACCATGTGTGTATAAAAATATAACAGTGTAACCGTACAACTGAGGCTGTATAACATTAAGAAACGGCCATACTGGGTCAGACCGACAGTTGATCTAGCCGACAGTGCCAGGTGCTTCAGAGGAAATGAACACCGCAGGGCAATTTCGAGTGATCTATCCCCTGTCCTGCCCCAGCTCCTAGCAGTAAGAGGGTTAGCAACACCCAGAGCATGGGGTTGTGTCCCTGACCATCGTGGCTAATAGCGATTGATGGACCTATCCTCCGTGAACTTAACTAATTCTTTTTTTAACTCAGTTGTACTTTTGGCCTTCACAACATCCCCTGGCAATGAGTTCCACAGGCTGACTTTGTGCTGTGTCAAGAAATAATTCCTTCTGTTTGTCTTAAATCTGCTGCCTATTGATTGCATTGGGTAACCCCTCGTTCTTGTGTTATGTGAAGGGGTAAATAACACTTCCCCATTCACTTTCTCCACACCGGTCATGATATTATGGACATATATCACATCCCACCTGTAACTGTGTATGTGTACAATCATAATATGTGCCTGTATAACAGTGTAACCATGGCTGTATAACCGTGTACCCATGTAACCCTGTATCTCTCAGTCCATCTGCATACATATGGGGCTACAATCACCCAGCCTGTGACCATCATCTGGTGCTGGGTCTTTCCCCTGCCCTTCTCCTCTCTAACAGCTACGAGTCTGCCTCACCTTCGGGTGAATGTTCCCCCAGCCAGCCACCCAGCAGGCGTCCCCAGCAGGCACACGGACAGAGGCGTCGAGCAGACACACGGGGCTGATGGAGGCCGTGAAGGCAATTGGCTTCTCCAGCTCCACCAGAGCGATGTCGGCAAGGAAAGTGCTACTGTTGTAATTGGGATGGAGGACGATCCGCTTCACCGATGAGAACGTCTGGGTTGGAGTCTCACCGACAATCCTGTTTTCACCCAGCTACACCCGATATGCTGAATTGACTACAGGTCTGAATGCAAGAAAATCTGATTGGGGAACAGCCAAATAGTCATACCACAGAGGGATAGCTCTCACGGTGCTGAAATGTAGCCAGCTCTGGGGTGGGACATCTATGGAACGGACCCATAGCAGTGCTGCACAGGGAGGGCTTGCCTGGCACGTGGATGCAGACATGTCTGGAGCGGTGCACCTGGGGAACAGCCATACATAACACCGCAAAGGGATGGCTCACTTGGCAATGAGATGCAGCCACCTCTGGGGCAGGGCAGCTGAGGAACAGCAACACAGCGATGCCACGCAACAGCAAGCCAGTGAAAAGGGAGAGAGAATCTGTTCAGAACGGCTGCAGTCACTCTCTCTGCCCTGCCTGGGGTACTCACAGCTTGAAGCAATGAGCTGCTGACCCAGCTCTCGGAGATGAGCGAACCGCCGCAGATGTGGGAGCGGTTTCTCTGCATGCTGACCTGCCAGGGCCAGGCCCCGGCCTTGGCATCTTGACCATTCAAGATGCGCCCTGAGACCAACGGCTTGCCACAGCCTGGGAAGAAAAGAGGAAACTACATTATCCCCGGGCAAGGGAGCTGAAGTGAGGAGAGTGTAAATAATTATACGTGTTACCTGATGATAAGAGAGCAACACGTTCTCCTTCTGGAGCCAGGGAAATAACCCAGGAGTTCTGGTTCTGCTTTAATCCACTAGACCCCAGAGTGGGTGAAGAAACCCAGGAGTCCTGGCTCCCAGACACATTCTGTTTCCACATGCGCAGGGCAATGTATTTTGTTGTTGGAATCTTACATGGGATTCCAACTCCCACGAGCATTTTGATACTTTTCCCGGTGACCCGTGGTGTCTGGGTTGCCCCACTACCTCTGGTCCCGGGTGCGGGGAGGGAAGCCCAGTTTGTGCCCACCAGGGGAAACTCTCCCAGCCACCTGCTGCTGGCATTCCTGGCACTCCGCGCGCCCGGCTCTATCCCTCTGCAGGCACCAATTTACACCCCCCGACTCTGTTACACTCCAGTGCCCAGTCCCCCGTCTTCTGCGCACTCACAATGTGTAGCCGTCCGCTGCCTCCGTAGAAACTGCACTTCCCGGCTTCCCCTCAGTTCAACCCTCTCCTTTGCACCCAGCACTCAGAGGTGTTTATTGTAACTCCAAGCTGAGACTGATTTAGCCGATGCTGAGGGAGAGATTCAAAATACAGGCAAAGGAGGTGGAAACATGAGGTTACAGGTAGATGAAAAACATAAAACACAGTCTACCGCCTGCCCACGTTGGTGCTGGCTTGTCTGATAAGGTGTTACTCACTCAGTCGTTAGTTCTTCCAGCCCTTGTCCAGCCCATAAAGCTGGGATCTACCATTTCTGAGACGTCACCCCTCCCTCCCCTGTAATGGATAACCACGTGCACCAATCTTCTGCTCTTATCCAGTCACAAGGTATCGCCTCTTAGCCCAGGGAGCCCCTCTTCTGAGAACCCTCCGGCGGTTCATTTGTCTTTGTAAATGTCCAGCTTGCATCTCATCCACACAGTAAACAGAGGCGGTGTCCATGGGTATCCAGCTATCAGATGCCCCATCAGATTTGGAACAAAACATCCTATGTGAATAGCTCTAAAACCATTCCCACAACAAGCCACAATCAGCTCAACTTCAGAGACCCAAAGAGTCCCTTTTGGTGTATGTGGTCAGGTATAGATATAGCAAAGAATCCTGTGGCACCTTATAGACTAACAGAAGTTTTGCAGCATGAGCTTTCGTGGGTGAATACCCACTTCTTCGGATGCAAGCAGGTATAGATATAACACTCCTGCCAGCAGAGTTTGGGTGTGTCTGTATCACAAGCACTTAGGGCGTGAAGAAAGAGCAGACAGGTCTGGCATTATTATGGGGTTGAGACTGCCATGGAGATTAGGTTAAGGTTATCATGGGTATATGGTTATTATCAGGGCTCGGGCTAGGGTGGTATACAGGGGGATGAGAAATTGAAAAAGAAAATCCTGAATCCCATTGAAATCACAAGGCTAATTCTGGGAGGCAAAAAAATCTGGATTCCCTTGCAATTCCTGGGTGCAGCCTGTGACGTTCCCCTCTGGTGTTTTCTAGACTGGTGATCTGCTAGGTCACCACAATCCTTGACTCTGGGAGCCAGCCTGACCCTGCTCTGCTGTGAGAGCCCCCACTCCTGGGCTGGTCACGCACAGCCTCTGGCGTGTCAGCTGCTCCTTGGATTGTGCAACCAAATGACACTAGCCAATATCTCCGGTCCCAGACACAACCCTAGGAACCTCCGTCTTGCAGTGTCCAGTTATGCCCGCTGGATGCTGCAAGCTTCTAGGAGTTCATCAATTTAACAAAGAAATTGATATGTACCAGGCTTGTTATCCCAAGGGGATTCTCTGACGCACTTCAAACCAAATGCATTGCTTCAGATAGGATAAACAAACAGATGTATTAACTATAAAGATCTATTTTAAGTGATTGTAAGTCAAAACATAACAAGTCGGATTTGGTCAAATTAAATAAAAGCAAAATGCATTCTAAGCTGCTCTTAACACTTTCAGTGCCCTTACAAACTTAGATGGTTCTCACCACAGGCTGCCTGGTTGCTCTGCTTACAAGGTCACAAGGTCACTGAATAAGATTTGTCAATAGCTGAGGTTACGGAAAATGGATTGCAATAAACCGCAAATGTATTGTCTGAGACCACAAGACACCTGATCATAACATCTTTGAATGTCTGTCCAGACCACAGAGTACATGTTGTGCATAAAGGCAAATACGAATAAGAGGAACTCTGAACAACCTATAAAAATGGGGTACCCCAGCGTTCCTGGGGTGTGAAAGTACAAATAAGGGAAAGAGGGCTGCCACCTTCATGCATGTGCATAAGGTGGTAGGCCTAGATAGAATTACAATATATAAACGGTTCCCTGGTTGGATAAAAGTGGGAATACCCACTGGAAAACCCCCAGCAGGAACTATCCCTCTGCTGCTGATCAATTGGCGAGAGGTCCGTCGGATCCTAGAACATCTTTGAGCATGTGAGTATTGTTAGAGGGTTTTCCCTTCATCCCCTTCCCAGGTTCTTGTCACGCAGACGGAAAGCAGAAGACCAGAAGTCTGAGGTGCAGGCAATGTGATATTTATTTGGGTTAGTTTCCAGCAAGCGTATCCATAACTCTGACGCTGCAGAGTCTTGTGTCCCAGTGTCCCGTTGTCCACGCTCCTTAGCAGGCATGATCCTACCTGCAATGCACACCCTCAGTCCCACTCCTTGCAATTTATGGTCATGTTCCATTTTGGGGAGTCGTGAGTCTGGGGTCTTTGTCCCATCTCTTCTGTACCCCATGAGAGGGGTAAGGAGTGAGGCTGGGCTACGGTCAGGGACAGGCATTTCTCTGGCCTTTTAGTGTTTTATATCTTCCCCCAACCCCCCTTGCTCCTCTTGACTGGTTGACTGACCTTGCCTTAAGATAGGAGTTGAGGCAGTTTTCAAGTGTGCACTAACATATGATACTCCCGCCATGCCCGGTAACACTTCAACTGCTCTTATCTGTTCCCATTATACTAACAAACTCCTCTGGCTAGGCAGAAGCAACATACATAGTGTCTTTGTCCTTTGTTTAAACACATGAGTAAAGATGCCTTTGTTCGCACATATTAGTCAGACTAGATCAAGAATGAAACAGGCAAACAAGCAGAAACCACATCTTGTTTTTGGCATATCTCGTAACCTTTGCTTTTGCTCCATTTGATCAGCTATGTCATACTTTTGATTGGCATGTTTTTGTAAATTTGGGGGTTGTGATAGATCCAGGCCAGTTGGGTACAGCAGAGTAGCAGAAGGCAGATATACTGGCCACTGGATTAACAGTTTTCTGTTCCCTGACTGACCAGAGCAGGGGCTGCTCCAGGCTAATGAGAACACCTGACTCCAATTAACCTGCAAAGAGTCAGGTGAGGCCATTAAGTTAATGTGACCACCTGACTCTAATTAAGGCCCTGCTGATACTATACAAAGGGCTCACTCCAGTCAGGCAGGGGAGAGCCAGGGGAGAGGAAGTGCGGCTGAAGGGCTGGTTACTGAAGACACCCTCAAACCATCGTTAAGGGAGCCCTAAGCTAAGGGTGAAGAAGGGAGAAGCAGGAGTGCTGTGGGGAAGTGTCCCAGGGAAATGTAGCAACTCTGGCAGTGAAAGGTCGGCTGCCAACAACTGCTACCATTAGGGTCCCTGGGCTGGAACCCGGAGTAGAGGGCGGGCCCGGGTTCCCCCCAACCCACCACTACAGGAACAGCTCCTGGAAGGGGAAGTCAGGCCCCTGTCAGGACAGGAGGCTGAACAGAGACTGTGGGAGTTCTCTCACCAACCTCCTTGCAGCCTATGATGAAAAGGGCTCAGCAGACTGTAACCCTGGCCCTAGAGAGAGAAGGGCTACGCGGAGGGTCACAGTGAGCCACTGAGGCAGCATAAACTGCCTAGAAGCACAGGACCCACGGGAGCAAGGTCAGAGCTCTGCCACTATATATATATACACTCTTGTTGTTTGTTCCCGTCTATGCATCCGAAGAAGTGGGCTGTATAACCCACGAAAGCTTATGCTGAAATAAATGTGTTAGTCGCTAAGGTGCCACAAGTACCCCAGTTCTTTTAGTAAAAGTTAGTTTCACTGTAGCTGTTTGCAGTGCTGTAGCCGACTTGATCCCGGGCTGTTAGAGAGACAAGGTGGGGTGACTATTTACTTGCACACTGACCTGCCAGGGCCATCGACCCTCCTGGGCATCCTGCCCCCCTGTGATACAACTGAACACTGCACAAACCAGGGAGCCATGTTAACATGGGACAAAGTGCACCTCTCCCACCCAAAACCAGGGAGAGAACCCAGGAGTCCTGGCTCCCAGTCCCCCTGCTCTCACCTGACAGACCCCACTCTTTGCCCCAAGCCTGGGAAATAACCAAGGAGTCTGGATCTCAGCCCCCTCTGCTCTAATCTCTGGGCCCCACTTTCCTCCCAGAGCCAGGGATAGAACCCAGGAGTCCTGGATCTCAGCCCCTCTGCCCTAACCACTAGATCCCACTCCCCTCCTGGAGCTGGGGATAGGACCCAGGAGTCCAGACTCTTTACCTGGCTGGGCATGACTCTCCACTGCACCTGTGGAGGGATGGAAATGTTGGGGAGACATGACAGAGTCAGAGACATTGGGGGAGGAGCAGCTCAGACTCCAGCGAGCGGAGCAGACAGCCCCTGTTGGGGAGGGTGGAAGGTGGGGAAAAGGGCTGGAATACAAGTTCTGCCCATGATCCCCAGCTCCTCCCACAATGTCTATAGTCTGCCTCAAATCACAGATGGTTACTGTGTGTCAGTAGGTTTCTGAGTGAACGTTGATACCCTGCCACCCCCTTATTCACTATGGTGATATAATTATGATACGTTTTGTACAAAGTATGCCTTGTGATGTATCATTTTAAAAGTCTTCATCAGCTGAATATTAATACCCTGTTAAGTTGTATGTGTTGTTGTTGTATCTGGAATTATGAGGTTTTGCTATGAGTATGGGACTGAAATATGTTGTGAGGTTGGGAACCCCCAAAGCCATGAAAAGGCCAGACAGCGTTGATGGCCCATTACGGGGAATACACCCACTCACAAGGATTACCCTGGGAACTGTGTACAATGGAAACCTCTCAGAGAGAGTTTGTACACGACGGGCAGGGTTGTCCCCTTCATTCTCTTCCCCCCCCCCGGGGGTGGGGCAAGATCGTCCCCTCCAGTCAATTACCCCCCTAGGGGCAGGATTGCCCCCTCTGGTCTGTTCCCCGTGACTGTGTCCCTCTCTGGATCCCTTGGTCTCTCTTACCATGCGCTGGGGACGACAGCACCAGCAGCGCAGCCAGCTCAGAGCAGAGCCCCCCAATGCTGAGGAAGCCATGGCAAGTCTGAGCCCCTTATCTCCAGTCCCAGGGTCCTCTGGCTCGGAGCCCAGCATTTTCCTCATTAAATCTCTGATTTACAGGAAAGCAAAAGCAGAAGCTCCTGGACCCTTGTCTGCCCCCCTCCGCCCCCATTGCGAAAGCTGCCAGGATGCTCGTGCACCATTGACCCATTTTGGCCAGCGCGGCTTAGCCGAGATCTGGTCCTTGCTGGGCCGTTCTTGGGGGAGGAGAAATCAGGGCTGTGACTCGGGCCTGCTCTGTGAGACCATCCCCAGGCGGGTGGCCACCTGCCCAGGTTTTCTCGGGAGGTAGCCGGGCCGAGCCGTCTGTCCGGTGCCCATGGCCAGCTGGAAACGAGCTGCGTGAGCAGGTCCCTGGAAGTGGTGAGGAGCAGGGGTCAGGGGGTGCAGAAGAAGGGGCCAGCTGAGGGGATCCTGAGCCCAGAGCACTGGCCAGGAGCATCCTGCCGGCGGCTGAGCTGCAAATAGGCAGCTCTCACAATGGGGAAATGAGGGTCCGGGAGCTTTTGCTTTCGCTTTCCTGTAAATCAGAGATTTAAGCAGGAAAATGCTGGGCTCCGAGCCAGAGAGCCGTGGGATCAGCGATAACGGGCTCAGAGATGCGGTGGCTTCCTCAGCACCAACACCCGCAGCTGGGGGCTGGCCAAAATCAGCCCCCACTCCAATGCAGTGCCTCCAGCTGGGCTTATAACCCGCTGCCTCAAAGCTAGGGGCTGACTGCTCCGCTCGCTGGAGGCTGCGTGGGGCTGTCCTGACCCAGAGCTCCTGTGGGCTTGGCTGGGTGGAAAAAAAAGGTGTGGCCCTGAGAGAGCTTGGAGCAGCCCCTCTTCATCTCATGCTGGTGTCACTCTGAAACCTACTGATGCCTGGTAGCCACTTGTGGCTTGGGGTGGAGACTATGGGAGGAGCAATGGGACAATGGGCGAGGCTTGCACTGCAGCCCTAGTTCTGTTCCCTGCACAGGTGCTGAGGAGAATCGAGACCAGCCAGGAACAGACTCAGGGATCTGGGGTTCCATCCCTGGTTCTGGAGGGGAGTCGGGGCTAGTGGTTAGCGGACACACACCAGATCTACTATGCTTTGGCTTCCCGGCTTCCTCTGCTGTCTCCGGTAACTCTCTGCCTGCGTGAGTGTGTGGGTGCAGGAGGGTATGAACGCGGTGAATGTGCGCGTCCATGAACAAGCGTCAACCTTTTTCTGTTTGATCATAAAATCATAGACGTTAAGGGCAGAAGGGGCCATTATGATCATCTAGTCTGACCTCCTGCACAATGCAGGCCACAGACTCTCACCCACCCACTCCTGTAACAAACCCCTAGCCTATGTCTGAGTTATTGAAGTCCTCAAATTGTGGCTTAAAGACTTCAAGGTGCAGAGAATCCTCCAGCAAGTGACCTGTGCCCCATGCTGCAGAGGAAGGCGTTTAATAAAATCAATATTAGTGTAACCCTGGGTTGGTTTCTAGTGAAATTGAGGTAACAAGATGTGTACACGTGAATACACGTGTGTATCTGTACGTAAGCGTGGGAGTCAGTTTCTACAGATTTCTGTATATAGGTCTCTGGACAGGTGCATGTGGTTCTGCTCTATGGATTTGTATTTGGGCTTCAGGAGTGGGCCTTGAATGGACTCATTGCAGCTGTGATAATGTGTGGTCCTAATTCCACATGTAAAATTACAATATTGGCATTTATGAAATAAAAATATATTTTAATTTCCATAACCTACCACTTTTGGAATTAGAAAGTTGGCAACCCTACACCCAGATCTGGCTAAGAAAAGCTAAGAGAACTCCTTCCGTTCTCGGTTCTCCTGGGTTTGGAGAAGCAGGACTTTGTACCTAGCACCCCCCTTCCCCGCAGTCTGTAAGAGAACCTGTGTCTCCCTGTTTGGCTGCAGACTTTAAAGCATATCATAAAGTATCCACATTTCCTCATATAGTGTTTATACAGACATTTCACAGTGATATTAAGCACCGGGGGGTCATTTGTTTTCAGAAAAACCTACCCCGTACTCTCGTATAACACAGCACTATTGTATCCAATCAGTTGATTCAGTAGATTATCACATGAAGTTCAGACCAGTAAATCTTTGCAATGGACCCTTCTGAAAAATAAAACCCAGAAGAGCTTCTCTCTCCTGCTGGGTGTAGACACCAGGCTGTCTTCTCCCCCGCTTCTCAGTGTGAGCTTTGATGGGTCTGTGTGCGGCTTGAATGTAAACTGAGGTAAACACACAGTCCTTCACTTAGGATCGATCTGTTTAACAACTCCCCCGGCATATGGAGTTTGAACTCATTTTAGTGACCATTCCAGTGTATGTCCATAACTCTTAGCACCCATCGCGTACATATATCACACAGGGATATGAATGGTCAGAGAGTTATCAGTTTTCAAATGATACCTCACAATGCGTATTTTGCACAAAGATTGTTACAGTCGTGTGTAGGGTGTGAATCCTGGGGTCTAGTGTCACTGCACACATGGTCTGTCGGTACCAAAGATGAGGAAGAACTGGGGTGTGATGGGGAGCCAGTCTAGGAGGCGGGGGGACGGGGTTCAGATGACCAGTCGCAGAAGCACAACAAGGAGGAGGACCCTGGGAACGGTGGCAGACAGACTGGCACCATTCGGACTGACAGTGGTAGTGAAGTTCACCACCTTGAAAGTCACACCAGGCACGTTCTTCTGGATCCAATCGTTGTGGGCGTTCGGGCGGTTGTAGACCCCGGGGTAACCAGGAGCAACAGTAAGTTCATAAGGAGATGGCAAGCCTGCTGGACAGGCAATAATTAAAGAGTCAAACAGTCCCTGGGATGAGGAGGTCGTTTTGCTGACGTTTACAGGGAGCTCCTCCCGAGTGTGGGGGCAGAATGGGAGGAAGCACGAAGGGACTTGTTTGAAGATTTAACCAGGGCGTGATGCGGGTTAGCATCATGGGCCATGTAACTGCGAACACTGTGTGCCCTTAGCCCAGGGGTGGGCAAACTGCCCTGTCTGCAGGCGCCGCACCTGGAGCTCCCATTGGCTGTGGTTCCCAGCCAATGGGAGCTGCAGGGGCGGTGCTTAGGACACAGGCAGCGTGTGGAGCCTCCTGGCTTTCCCTAGGCATAGAAGCCGGATTGGGGATGTGCTGCTGCCTCTGCGAGCCACACGGAGACACGGCACTCGCATTTTTGTCGCTCTTATCTGGACTCTCTGCAATTGGGCCACATCTTTCCTGAAAAGCGGTGCCCAGAACTGGACACAAGACTCCAGCTGAGGCCTAATCAGTGCAGAGTAGGGCAGAAGAATCACTTCTTGTGTCTTGCTTACAATGCTCCTTCTCTTAGCTCCATATTACAAGTGGCAAACAGAGGCAGAGGGAGACTAACCCCAGGTTTTTAAAAGGTATTTAGGCCACATACATCCCATTGGTTTCAATGGGAATTAGGAACTGAAATCTCTTTAAAAAATCTGGCCCTAAGTGATTTGCTCAAGATCACAAAGGAAGTCTGCAGTGGAGGCGGAATTTAAACTCAGACCCCTCAAGTCTTAGATGAGTGCCATAACCTCTGGACGTCTTCCTTTCTCCTGTGTGTGTCTAATGACGTGTTTCTGTCTATCTAACCCCAGACATAACCAGGTCTCTGTCTATCTATCCCCATAGAAAAACATCCGCCTGTCTAGTGTCTACCTGTCTATCACCTTTTCATAATTAAAGCAGGAGCTATGCTATGTATAAGAAGTCAATTAAAACCACAAACTAGGAATAAACTCTGATAAGTTCAATAATCAGCATTCTTGTTGAAATCAGTAAGATTATGTTCACACTGGTTCACTGTATATTAACTGAGGAGATATGAATGAAGAGCAAAGTTAAGCAGCGGGAGCTGAATTAAAACTATGGGTGAGACCCTTATGCCTGCTCTGGCTTCTTGCACAGCCTAAAACTGGAGTTCTGCAGTGGGGAAACAGAGGCAGCAAGTGAGTTTGGAAAAGCTTCCACCTCCAAAGAAAAGGACCCTAATGAATACTAAGGAAAACATCTCCCTCTCTCCCGTGCTCACATGCAGTATCTTATCATCCTGTGCAACCTACGGCTACAAATCTCTATAATTTACCGTGAGTGAGTAGAGACAGTGGCAGGACCAGTCTGTCCTTCTCAGAAGATAGTTCATTAGCAGAGTCATAAAGCAACTTCCTAGAGAATCTCCACCTAATGGGCCACAATGAATTGCAGGTCAAACAGCATCAAGAAAGATGATTCCCTTGGAAGCTAGGTGGGTCCAGATGTTCCTGTTCCTTCTCCCACTTCAAACTAAGAAGAAAACTCAAATAAATGAAGCACATTTTTAGGAAAAAAACAAAACCCTCCATTAAACAAGATTCTTTGAAACCAAGGGGTCTTGCCCCAGCATGCGGAGCCTGACTGGACTACATGAGGTCCCTTCCACCCTACATTTTCATCTTCATATGCACAGCGTGTGAAATCTTTTAATTCATTACAGCACAATGGACCAGACACTCGGTTGGTATAAATCACCGTAGCTCTGCTGATGCTGATGGATCCGTGACAACTGACGGATGATCAGTCCTGATATTCCCAAACTCTGACATGCAGCGTTCAGGATAGTTTAGGCAGTTGGTCCCATTTCACTGCAAGTTATTTTGTGAGAGAAAACGAAGATAACATTTTGGGGTCAAAAGCATCAGCACTTTGAGAACAGAAAAACAATCTTTTCTCTTGGTCAACAGAATGGATTTCGGAGTTTTCCTCGGGTATTAGAACTGCAAGAAAAATTGACCTCTCATCTTAGTCTTTGCCCCGTAATGTCAAAGCTTGTTGTAAGATAGAGATCTCTCTCTCTTGAACTCAAATGGATTGTGTAATGGGAGGTGGGGTTTATTTGTTCTGCCAACACCAGGGGACAGAATTCCTCAGAGCTCTGAATCACAGGTCAGGCACAAGCGGAGTGAGTGTGTCGTTAAAATACCAGTTGCATTTCTTGGCAGCAGGAGGTAGTTAGACACCAATATATGGTCTTCAAATATTGTTCAAATTCTTAGACATGTTGATGCTTCCTTTTGTCTTTCCCTCTGTTTTATGCAGTTTATGTATCTGAAAATCCCCCCTAGCAAGCAGCACGTCCAATCACAAATACACTTAGAGGAGCACGGCAAGATTTTAATCAATATCTGCCAGGATTAGAGCTGTGAAGACGGTTTCTTTCAGAGCAGCAGGACTAGACGTCTGGATGTCGCAGCCAAAGGGCAAGGAGCATTCTGCTGCTGAGCGCTGAGCAAGAAGGAACATTTGCAGCAGCAGCGTGAGAGGGTCCAGGAGTCCAGTAAAAAGTCAGGAAATGCAGCTGCCCGTGCCCGTCCGATTCAGATCTCGATTGAGCGCTGCCAAGGCCCCCAGCAAAGAGCCTGTCATGCCACATGCCATTTAGCTGAGCCCTGGCGGGATCCTTATCAGGCAGGATAACGAGGGTGATGCTGCAGCTGGGAACAGGGAAGATCCTGCCAATGGCCCTAAAGGCCAGGATGTGACCTCACATCAGATCAGGAGGACCAGTTTGGAGCTCAGGCTTTGGTTGGTTTCCTTCATTTCTCTCCCAGTCCTGGTAGCTTATTCGGGAAAGTTTCTCAGGCAGCAGGAATTCTCCATGGCCTTTCAGGAGAACTGGGAGTGCAAACCTGCTCGGGCCTCCATAATAGCCACATCCCTACCACATTCAGGGCTCACTTTGACTAGTTTACAAACCCTCGGGCCTTGAACTTGACCAACGTCACCATTTCGATGTTTCCACCTGACATTTCCTGGTATTGTAACCATGGGGGTCCCGACCAAACTGGGAGAATGGGGGAGTTCAGAGGCTGTTGTGGGGGGGGGTCACAGCATTGCCACCCTCACTTGTGTGCTGCCTTCAGAGCTGGGCTCCAAGGGCAGCAGCCAGCAACCTTTCTGAAGCTAGAGGAGGTTCCCAGATGTGCAGGTGGGGCCCTGCTGTTGGCAGCACCTCGGCTCCTACCTACTACTTGGGAGCACCTCGGCTCCTACCATTTTTGGGGCATCCAGAGAAATGGACCCCTGAGCCCCAGAAGGACCTGCAAGGGAAGCCCAGATCCCCCGCTGCAGAGGCCGGGCAGAAGCCCTGAGCCCAGGCACCCAGAGCGCCGGCAGGAGTGGGGAGGGGCATGAAAGTCCTGAGCCCAGTGCCCCAGCACTGGCTGCAGCCACAGGGGGCCAGAAGCTCTGAGTCCGGGCACCCAGAGACGTGAGTGGAGCAGAAGCTGCCAAGGCCAAAGCCCTGAGCCCAATGCTGGGCTGATGCAGCGCGCTCACTTCTGCATTGCCTCTGCAGGTGCGTCTGATATCCCCACGGAGAGGAAGTCCTGTCCCCAGCCGGGCAGAGAAACAGCTACGAGGCCCCTACTGGGTTCTCCTGGTTGGGGGGCTCCCAGCAGGACGGGGAGATCTGATTTCACGGGGCTGGGCTAATTTCATCTAGCCAAAAAAGGCACAACAAGAACCAAGAGCTGCCAGCTGAAGCCAGAGAAATTCAAAGGAGACGTAGGCCCACATTTCTGACAGTGAGGGAGACTAGCCACTGGAACAAATTACCCAGGGGAGAGGTGGAGTCTCTGTTTCCCAGTGTCGTACCATCATAACTGGTTGGGAAAGTGCCTTTTAGTGACTTACAAGCAATTGGGCTTCACATGGTGCAAAGTGTGTGAAATTTCATAGCCTGTGAAATAGAGGCCAGATTAGGAGATCGAATTGTTTCATAACTTCTATGAAAAGCTCAGTGTGGGGTGCGGAACAGACTCTGCTGTTTTACTGGGTGGCCTGCTTGCTCCCCAGAATCACCCCAGAGCAAGTGGGGTGATCCGGGCTGCAGCTCAAACACCCAGCTGGGCTGGCCAGGGGCAGAGGTCAGGCCTGCCAGGGAAAGGTGGGTGTGGCAGTGACGTCACAAAGGCCTTTGGCAGGAACTCAGCCTATTGGGCAACGATGATGAGGCGTCTGTGACCTCACAGAGCTCCCTTGCCAACGGCCGGGCAGGACAGGGGTGCGGGGCAGGGGGAACCTCGGAGAGCCCTGTAGCCTTGCTGCAGCAAGCCTCCAGCTCGCGGTCTCTCGCCGAGGACCAAGAGTCAGTTGCTGTAGAGGAGATTTTCTCTGCGTGTTTCTCTCATATCTGTGTGGAATTTGTTTCCAAGACATTGTCATCTGTGTAGAAGGTAAGAAAAAATATAGGCTCTAAGTACAAGATAGGGGACTCTATCCTAGTAGACTCAAAGGCATCACCACCCTCCTAGGGAAAAAGTTTTTGCTAATATCCGAGCCTTCCACCCTGCAACTTGAGAGCATTGCTCCTTGTTCTGTCATCTGCCAGCTCTAAGATTTCATGAGAATCAATCTTTCATTAGGAAAATAATTCAAAAACGCAAATACAAAACACTTTGAGTGAAATCAACCCCTCCTGATCTCTAGTGTCTGGGAGTGTGGGCCTTGGGGGCCAGACTGAGACCCTCATGGGCTAGTAACACCCAAGAAGCCGTTAAAATAATTCCAGTTCTCTTAGCATCCAAGCCTCCCTAATCCAAGGAACAGCTGAGGGCTGTGGGAGACAGAATGTCTAACTCATGACTGAAAATACAGAGATGTGTTATTGGCTTTGGTTGGGGGACAAGTAACAAATCCGTCGGGATTCTTGCCCCAAACAACAATCGCCCATTGTCCTTTAGAGCACGAGGGCCCTAACGCGCCTGACTTGCTCAAATCTCTCTCCTGCTAGGACTGAGAGAATTTTCTCCATCCCCCATGATACTGAGGGAAAGAGAAAAGAAGTGACCTCTCTTTGGTCACACAGCAAGGCCATGCCAGAGCTAGAAAGAGAAGCATAAGAAAGAAGTTGTATCAAAATGTTTTGCATTTCAAACTAACAAATTTCTTAAACAAAGGCAATTTGATGTGTGGTTAGTGAAGTGAAATGATACATTCTTGTCTCCACGAGTTTCTAGATTGATGAACCAGTAGATCTATCCCCTAGTTTTTATCCCTAGATTGAGGGAGGAACACAAGTTTGCCTGTTTTGTGAATTACCAATGGCTTTCTTGAATTTCAACAAACTAGTCGATTGAACTGAACGATTTGAATAAAGTGAAAGGAAGACAATATTTTCTGCACCTTTACTGCTGCCCAAAGCTGGGTTAGCATTTCAGCTAGCTTTGCTTCCGGGGCCTTAGCTATCGCATCAGTGTGCGACTGTCTGAAAAGCTTGGCAGTGAACATGTTCTACTGAATGTTATTTTTTCTCTTCTATTTAAATTATTTAAAAGATTGTCATAAATTGGGCCCTTATCAGAGGTTGTTAATTTCCAATGTAATGATGACAGTGAGGGAGACTAGCCACTGGAAGAAATTACCCAGGGGAGAGGTGGAGTCTCTGTTTCCTGGTGTCCTACCATCATAACTGGTTGGGAAGGTGCCTTTTAGTGAATTACAAGCAATTGGGCTCAATAGGGTGCTAAGAGTGTGAAATTTCATAGCCCGTGAAATAGAGGCCAGATTAGGAGACTGAATTGTTTCACAACCGATGCCTCTATGAAAAGCTCAGTGTGGGGTGCGGAACAGACTCTGCTGTTTTACTGGGTAGCCTGCTTGCTCCCCAGAATCAATAATGAGCAAGTGGGGTGATCCGGGGTGCAGCTCAAACATCCAGCTGGGCTGGCCAGGGGCAGAGGTCAGGCCTGCCAGGGAAAGGTGGGTGTGGCAGTGACTTCACAAAAGCTTTTCGCAGGAACTCAGCCCATTGAGCAAAGACAATTAGTTGGGAATTGGTCCTGCTTTGAGCAGGGGGTTGGACTAGATACCTCCTGAGGTCCCTTCCAACCCTGATAGTCTATGATTCTATGAGTGAGACATCTGTGACCTCACAGAGCTCCCTTGCCAACAGCCAGGCAGGACAGGGATGCAGGGCAGGGGGAACCTCGCAGAGCCCTTTAGCCTTGCTGCAGCAAGCCTCCATCTTCGCTTTACCAGAGAAAGGTTATGAGCAGACAATGGCTGGAAGTTGAAGCTAGACCAATACACACTGGAAAGAAGGCGAGGAGCATTTTTAACATCAGAGTTTGGAGCAATTCACTGAGGGTTGTGCTGGATTTTCCACAACTGGCCTCTTTTAAAATCAAGCTTGGGTGTTTTACTAAAAAACCTGCTCTAATTCCTATGGGAATTATTTTGAGGCACATTCTATGGCCGAAGTGAAAGAGAAAGTCAGACGACAGTGGTTTCCTCTGGGCTTGGAATTAACCTGTGACTCGCTGGGGGCGTTTGGAATGTGGCCATTTTGCTTCCCTCTTCCTCCTTCCCTCTTGTCCCTTCTTCTCAGTTGGAAAACGGGCCACCAGAAAAGCCTGATTTCCACCCTGTGCCCCTTCCATTCGTGCTGTAAGCTGAAGGGCATTGTGACTTGAGAGCGAATTCAGCCAGTCAGTGCTAACTCTCCACAGGTGATTTGCATAAGTCAGTAAAGGAACCTGCAGGTTTCCGCGGGAGCGATGCCCAAGGCAGGGCTCAGGCTTCGGGTTTATGCTCCGGGTTAGTGGAGTCAGGGAGCGACAGGTGGCTGAGTTCCCTCTGGTGTCACAATGTTACTGCTCAGGTTCCTCTGCCTGCTGCACCACCTGGGCAGTGACTGTCAAGGGGAAGGTTTTGTGGATTTGAAACTTAGAAACCAGGAAGCGCAGGAGAGGACTGGCTGAGAGAGTTTGGCAGTAAAATGTAGGTTTTGTGGCAATATCCTGTGCAATTGCTACTGGATCCGGGACGGAGACAGCATTCCTGCCCCTCCCACCACCTCTTAGCTGGGCCTCCATAAAAGAGACTAGCTAGAGTTTTGCACACTTGTTTGTTTGAGACTGAGCAAATAAGGCCCAACAAATTACTGCTAGGATGAATTTTGCTGCCTCCTCTCCTTGACTAGAATACAAGCAGTTTCTGATTCTCTCAGATGAAATAGTTCTTCTAAAATCAAGGGCAAGACCAATCAGTGGCTTTTTCACAACCCAGCCCCCGCCCCCCAGAAGAGATTTTATTTTTATTTAAACTGGGTTTTTTAAATTTATATTGAAAAAGTTTTTTTTTAAACTTATCCAGTATAAAATTTGAAATGATGACAAGTGATGTTAAGGCCTCTAGTTGCTCCAGCCTATTAAAGTAATTTAAATAACTACATATATGAAGAAGTCCATGTTTGCTGCCAAGTGTCAGAGGAAGTCAAAGCACTGAACTGTTGGAAGTCATTGCCTAAGCACCTGGGGGTCCAGAAATGATTGAAACACTCAGCCAGATTTTGGCAGCACTAGCCTCTTCTGCGGGTGCAGAAAGAATATTTTCTTCATTCCAGTTGATGCAGCTACTTCATTCAAATGTAAGAAACTGATTGGGAGTTGGAAAAGGATGAAGGCTTCTTTTCCCCTTGTAAAATATGAATAAAGGCTAGAGAGGAGGAGGTGTGAGCTACTACTTCTAAAATCTGGAAGGACGTTATGAGCAGGAACAATCAGTTCAGTGCACGAACTAGAGATACTTCTTTACCTCAGTTTGTTTGAAATGAAAACAAATGGTTCAGTCAACCTTTTTGTTTGTATGTATCCTGCAAAACCAGCAAGTCAACATGTTTGACTAGATCCCTATTCCTAGCATCATAGAAGACTAGGGCTGGAACAGACCTCAGGAGGTATCTAGCCCAACCCCCTGCTGCAGGCAGGACCAACCCCAACTTCATCATCCCAGCCAGGGCTTTGTCAAGCTGACCTTTAAAAACTTGTAAGGATGGAGATTCCACCACCTCCCTAGGGAACCCATTCCAGGGCTTCACCACCCTCCTAGTGAACTAGTGTTTCCTAATAGCCAAGCTAAGCCTTCCACACTGCAACTTGAGACCATTGCTCTGTGTTCTGTCATCGGCCACCACTAAGAATTTCATGAGAATCAATCCCTCATTAGGAAAATAACTCAAAAATACAACTACAAAACATTTGGAATGAAATCAATCCTCCCTGACCTGTAGTGTCTGGGGGTGTGGGCCTCTGAGGCTAGACTGAGACCCTCATTGGCTAGAACCACCCAGTGAGCCAGTAACAATAGCCACTCCTGTTACCGTCCAAGCCACCGCAATCCAAGGAACCGCTGAGGGCTGCGGGAGACAGAGGGGTGCTGAGAAGGTCTAACTCATGACTGCCAACCCAGAGATGTGTTATTGGCTTTGGATGGGGGACAAGGAGCAAATCCGTCAGTCACTACAACAGGTCCCACTCGGAGCCAGGGAGACTGGGAATCGAGTCCTGCTGGCACTGCCAGCTCTGGCTTTCTGGAGGAGGAGGAAGACCCCAGCTCCCCTAGCTGACCCTGAGGCACCTTCTGGGCCCAAATGGAGGTGGCCCCGGGTACAGCTATGGAGTGTCCCAGGAGCGTTCCGCTAGTGGCATTGTATTGTTTTCACAGCCAGTTTCGATTGCTGGTTGCTACCCCTTGC
Organism: Mauremys mutica; assembly: GCF_020497125.1. Lineage (NCBI taxonomy): Eukaryota > Metazoa > Chordata > Testudines > Geoemydidae > Mauremys > Mauremys mutica. The sequence goes on along the minus strand of NC_059075.1, from coordinate 162,994,885 downwards.
CCTGCGGGCAGGGCATTGAGCGGCACCCGTTGCCGGCCACCTGGGTGCGGAGGTCGAGGAGGGTGAAGGGAGGAGTAACCCTCAGCATCTGCCATCCTGCTCCATCTGATCTAGAGTAAGTAAGTGGAGTTCTCCAGAGCCATCATGCCCCGTGTGGTGGGAATATCCCACCACTGGGGCTCCCAGCCCGTCCCTTGTCAGGGTTTGTTCCCCAGGTTGAGGGTTCCTGTGCCCTGGGGTGGGATGTCTCGGGAGGAGAAATTGCCTCAGCGGAGGGGAGGTGGGCAGGGGAGCAGGCAGGCTCGTTAATGAGAGGCTGCCTTGAAGCCAGACTCATGGCTGCTCCCCACTCACTTCCAGGATGGAGCGAATCCGGCAGATGCTCAGGAAGAAGGCCGGGCAGGTGGCTCCACAGCCAGCAAACATCAGCCAGCCTGCGCAGGCGGAGAGCGGCCCCTCTGTCCCCGCGGGCGGGGAAGAGGCTCGTGGCCAGGGGAAAGGGAGGAGCTGCTTCGCCTGCTGGAGGAGGCGGAAGACAGCAGCTCCTCTAGCTGAACCAGAGGCACCTTCTGGGCCGAAACGGAGGTGGCCCCAGGTTCAGCCGTGGAGGAGAGAGCCAGGGGAGGGCAGGAGCCGGGGGCGGCAGCTCTGGGGCTTCCTTTGCAGGAAGCCAAGGAGCCAGGAGCTGCGCCCCAGGGCCCAGCAGGAGCCGCCAACCTCCATGGCAGCTGAGGGGCCTCCCGCCGGCCCCAGCCTGGCCCCGGAGGAGCCTCCCGCCAGCACCATCCTGCCTCCGGAGGAGCCTCCCGCCAGCCCCACCCTGGCCCCGGAGGAGCCTCCCGCCAGCACCACCCTGCCTCCGGAGGAGCCTCCCGCCAGCACCACCCTGGCCCCAGAGGAGCCTCCTGCCAGCACCACCCTGGCCCCAGAAGAGCCTCCTGCAAGCCCCACCCTAGCAACGGAGGAGCCTCCTGCCAGCCCCACCCTGGCCCCAGAAGAGCCTCCTGCAAGCCCCACCCTAGCAACGGAGGAGCCTCCTGCCAGCCCCACCCTGGCCATGAAGGAGCCTCCTGCCAGCCCCACCCTGGCCATAGAGGAGCCTCCTGCCAGCCCAGAGCAGGAGTTCAGGGACTGCGGCGCGACCGACACCAGCAGCTCCGCATTCTCCTGTGGGGCCAGCAGCTCCTCCATGGGGTCTGGCAGCCCCGTGTTGCTAGGCTCCCTCTTTGGAGGTGAGGAGAGACCCAGGGGAAAGGGAGGAGGACTGGGGCGGTGGGGGACCAGTAACACCCTGTGCCCATGGGCTCGCCAAGGCGCCGGCACTGACCCACGTGAGCCCCACTGACACCAGTGGGGGTGGCACAGCCACGCCCCATAGCAGCGGATGCTGGGTGGAGTCGGGGAGCTCCAGCCTCCCCTGATCATGTTGGGGGGAGGGCTGACTGCCACGGGGCCCTGAGGCTGATGGGGCTGAGGGCGTCTCTGGGAGGGGCAGGGTGGGGCCCTCGCCGCCATGGGGCTCCTTACAGAGAAAGGGGAAACATGGAGCCTTCTCTGTCCACTGCATCCCCCCAGCAGCAGAAGGGATTAAACTTTCTCCTTCCCTCCCTGGTGCAGACACCCCCAGTGCCCAGGTGTCGTGGCCTGAGGAGGAGGAAGAGGAGGAGGAAGAGGAGGAGGAGGAGCAGGAGGAGCAGGATTTCTGCCCTGAGGAAGACATCGTCCTGGTGATCCAGCAGCACCTGCAGGGCAGAGCTGAGGTACAAAAATCCCCCAGCTGCGCTGCCACCCAGTCTGTCCTGCTCCTTGTTCCATCCCCACCCAGGCAGGGGGTCTTGCACCAGAGAATCCCTCACCCCCAATGGGGGGACACATCTCCTCTGTTATCTGGCACCCCAAAGTGGGGACATTTGTCCCACACAGGCCAAGGTCCTCGCAGACACTGTCCAAGTTCCAACCCCTGTCTGCGCAGGGTGGCGGCGGCTTTCCCTGTCCAACCCCATGGAGGTCCTGAGCCCTGGAGCTGGTTTGGGTGTGGGGTTCAGGGCATGTGCCTTGATCCTGACGTGCTGTTCATGGATCAGGGGTTCAGAGGGGATTGCGTTACCCCTCCGTGGCTGATCCCAGCCTTCCCTCCTCTCCTCATTCTCTGATCTCCTGCCTGGACTCTCCCGGGGATCCTACCTCCCACCCATTGCAGTTTGGCTGGTCCATACTCTGCTGGGTACCAGGCCCTGCACAGAGAACTGCGAAGAGCAAGGATTGACGAGGCAGCAGGCATCCGGCCATGAACTCTTGCGAAGTGTCCCTGGAGTGATGTGAATGGGAGAGGCCAGGATGTGCCTCTTGAGTCTTGCCAGGGCTCCTGGAGAATCCTCCTCATTGTCCTCTGACTGATGTAGCCCCATGTCCCATGACTGACGGGTGCTCCCTCTTCTTGCAGGCTCTGCACAACCGCTATTCGCGGAGCCTGGACACCATCCTCAGGGGCCAGCTAACAGAGACCCCCACCATGGAGAAGCTGCAGCACCTCCTGGAGGTGAGTAGAATGGACGGTCTGGGGTGGAATTGCCCCTGAGCCCTGTGGGAGGGCAGCAAAGGAGAGACTAGAAGAGCCACGTTTCCATTGTGTCCTCCCAGCTTGGACCCAGCCGGCCACACGTTCCCAGAGCTGCCAGTGCAGGGGGAAGGAGCTGGGACTGTCAGCCAGAGCTCTGCACGGTTGCATTAAGCACTAACAGTGAGCACCAGGCCTGGCTGGGGCCTGAGAGACTGAACCCCCTTTTCAAGCTCTGCCACCAGGGCTCGGCTACTCCACCCTGAGCACAAAGTCTCAGCCCCTTGGGGAGGGGGAGAGGCTGGTTTGTAAAGCATGTACGCCTGCCCGCTGACCCTCCCCTGCCTCCTTCTCCTGCAGCACGTCCATCGCTCTCTCCTGGCAAACAACCCCCAGGAGAGAGCCAGGGCCGTCCAGACCAGCGCGGCCCTGCTCCAGAGTGCCATCTCCCTGCCTGGATTTGACGTAAGTGACCTCTGACCCCAGCGTCCTGCAGAGTCAAGTTCCTCATCCCCTGGCTAATTGGTCCCCCGGGTCCGTAAGGGACTGCGTTCCATAGGCCGCTCGGTGGCAGGGTCGTGCCTGGCCTCAGGGCCCTTGTTATTCTGGAGCCGCGAGGCAGCGAGTGCTCAGCGAGGGCCCTTGCCCTGCTCCCTTTGCTCTGAGCTCCCTTGGGGGCAGAGAGGAAGAGGGCTCTCGCTCCTCTCCCCCAGCGCCTCCTACAGAGGGGTGGGAGCAGAGCTCAGGTCCAGGGGTGCTGGGGAGCTGAAGGGAGAATGGTGATGGATTCTCCTCTCCTCCTCCTTCCACCAGACCTCCTCCGCCTTCTCCAAGGCAGGCGAATTCGTTCTGCAGCTGGGTCTCTGGATATCCCACCCAGCCAGTGATATCAGTCAGCAAGCCAGGGCTGGGATATACTGGCTTTACTGGCTCCTGCTCCGGAAGAGGGGTAAGAAACCCAGCTGGGCAATGGGACCCCATGGAAACGAGTCTCTGGGAGACTAGCTCCAGCTGGCCATTGGGACGCCTCCAGAACTAAGGCCTCTCTGCTTAGACCCGCTGTAGCGGGGAAGAGGAATCCCAATAGAAACAAGGCCCCTCCTTCGAGACTCCCTCTGCTGGGCAGTGGGACCCTACAGAAAGAAGCCCCCTCCTCTGAGACCGACCCCAGCTTAGATGGTGACTCTTTCTCTCCCCCTCTCTCTGAATTAGGGAGATGAGTGTGAAAGTGCCAAGGAAATTGGCTGCTTTATCTCCGAGCTTGGCTCTGTCCCCCAGCCCAGGGAAATCAGCCCACCCCCGTACGGGGCAGCCAGCTCGTGAGGGGACAGGAACGGAGCTATTGAGACACATGGAGGGAAAGAGCCCATCATGAGGGCAGGGGCAGGAGCAGGCACCACAGGGGACGGACACAAAGCTTGTAGGGTGTGTCACCAGTCGGGTAGCCAGGGCCAGATCTTGACTTCAGTGGGTGTGGGGGGTTCTCAGTATTAGACACCCCATGACCGTAAGGGTCACATGATTACGGTGATGGCTGAAACAAATCCCCCTTCTGGTACTAACCCGCCTGGCATGGACCCTGCGATTCCATTGGGCTGCGGATGCCAGGAGGAGCCTGGCCAGTGTGCACCCAGAAGGAAACAGGCACTGAAAGCAGAAGGCCAAACCTCCCCAATGGGTGTGTCTTTCTCCCCCAGGGCTCAACACCAGCGAGGCCCCAGACTTGTGGTGCCGGGATGGGCTCCATGACCCCGAGCGCCTGGGGTATAGAAACCTGGCCAGGGTGGGAGAGGTAAGGACTCTCGGCCGGTGCATTGCAGCAGCTCAGGTGTGGAGCTGTCTCCCGCTGCAGTGAGTGTGTCATGGACACAGGGCAAGAGCCTGCTCCTTATTTCCACAGAGTATGTGAGGCTCCTGGGAATGTCCGTGGGGTGAGGTGTGGGAATGAAGCAGATCTAAAAGACCGCGAACCTCTAGCGGGTGAGCTGCAGCAGCTATCGCTGCTGGGAGCAGCAGGGGTCCTGGGCTGTCTGTGTGAGCTGGGTTCCAGAGCGCGCAGACACATTCCCAGCATCTCATGGCACCTGCGGTGAATCCTGCTCCAGAAAGAGCTTTTTGAGGCCTCAGTGCCTGCAGCCTCCTACTGATGGGGGTTCCTGGTCCATGGGACCCCAAAGGTTGGCTGCCCCAGGACTCTTCTCCACCTTGTGAGACACTCGAGGGATTTGGAGCCTGGTTCTGGGCCATTGTAAGGGCTCTGGTTCTTTTGGTTTTAGGCCTTTGGCGAGCTGTTTACAGAGGAGCAGAAAAGATCTTTCCTCGAGGCGGGGCTGCTGGCCATTCACCACCCCCTCCTCCGCGTCAGCCAGGCTGGCCTGGTGCTGACGTATTCCTTCCTGGGGGAAGCCGGCCAGCTGCTAGAGGACGAGGTAACCAAAGAGGGGTCACCTGGGGAGAGACCCCTAGGGCCTTTCACCTCCAGGCCATTGAAAATCACTCCCATCCCATCCCCATGCGCTGACCAGGGAGCAAGGAGAGGGTGACCCCAGACAGGTGCCATTGGTCGGTGCCAGCTTCTCCCCTGAGCAGCTCAAAGCAGGGCAGACCCAGCTCCCCAGCAAGGCTATTTCCTAACAGGCGTCACATCAGCACGACACACTGCCATTGCTCATGCTAGGGGCTGCCAACTCCCCTAGCCACCTCTGTGAGCCTTTCCTCCCCCTCGGGGCCTCAGGCCGGTTCCTAGAGCTCTGGTATCGTGTTATCCCAGCCCCCACCTGCTCTGGGAGAACTGGAGGAGTCAGTCAGCAGAGGCTGCATAAGTGCCCCATTCACCAGAGCCACTGGCCATGGCATCACGTTAAGGACATGGGGATCCCTTGGGGAAAGGTGTCCACTTCCTCTCACCCCCCGGCACTACTGCCCAAAGCCTCCCAGCCCCCGGCTGGAGGGGGCGAGGTTGGCTGAGGGGACTCTGGGGAGCGGAGCTGGATTCCCGCTGGGTTGGGAGGTAGAACAGTTCTCGCGGGGGGACTGAGAGGAGTGGGGGCAGGAGTTCATTCCACAATGGCGGGAGAGGGGATGGAAGTCACTAGAGAAGAGAGAAGATTTTGTCTCGGGGGTTGGGGGGCGGAATCCGTCCCTCAGACATGGGGAGGAAATATGGCTGGCTCCCGGTGCCGTTAATACCCTTCGTTCTCATGGGTGTCGGAGTCTCTGATTGATCCTTGTTCCCTTGCAACAGGAGGACATCGCAGCCTACATAAAGATCCAGCTGTTTAACATCAGGGTCTTGGGCCAGGTGCCCGACGCCCTGCAGGGGCTGTGCTCCGTGGGGCAGCACTGAAGACCCCCCCCCTCGCATGACCAGCTCGGACCCCCTGCTGCAGGTACTGCTCTGTCTCACTGTGCCTGGGGGGAAGGGCTGGGAGGAGCGGCCATAGAGCCCCCCGCAGCACTGAGAGAAACCAAGGCCGAGCACCTCGCTCTGGACACCCTGCCCCACCCGACCCCTGGGGCTGGGGCCAGGCCAGATACTGGTTGGGAAGAATCAGGCTGTGGGGCTGGCCCAGAAGTGAGAGCATCCGCAGAGCCAGGGGTTGTGCTCAATAGCCATTGCAGTCTGGGAGGGGTGGCCTGACATGGGGCCCCTCCCCCGTCGTCACTGCTCAGACCCTCCCATGGCCTCTGTCACCCTGGACGCAGCGAATGTCCGACCATCCCCCACCCGGGGCCCAATCCACCCACCTGGTATCTGAGCCCTTCCCAGCCAGGAATGAAACTCCCCCCGAACATCCTGGGGCAGGGGAGGAGCCTCCCCGTCTGGCAGGTGGGAACTGAGACGCAGAGGAAGGGCTGTGGGCCTGGTCACACAATCCTGGGTGTAGATCTGGGAAGTGGACTGGGTCCCGGCCTAAAGCCTTTCCCCCAGGGGCACCTTCGCTTCTGCCCTTTATTCTCCCCTCCGGCCAGGGGGTCTGTGCGTGTGAAATGAACAGGGAGGGGGACGGGGTCCTGGCACACAGCCTGGATGGGAGCTCCCCTTGGCTTGGAGCCCAGGCTCAGAGACATCTTTGTCACCCCGCTGTCCTTCTGGTATTGCTAGGAAGGGAGTCCCCCGATGAGGGGTCTCTAGGGCTCCAGTAAGTCATCCTCATTCCCGCCCGCATGTACCCCCTGCCCTGCCCCGCCCTGCCCTGCCCTCCGGTTTCTCGCTGTTGACTCTGGCTGGACTCTTGACTCCGGTCTCTGGCTATGACTTTGCCGTGACCCTTCTTGGCTCCAGATTTGGGTTCTGAACCCCGGCTCAGTATTCTCCTTGCCTTTCTCTAGCCTCGCTCCAGGCCCTCCACCCACCCGCTGCAGCCCTGCCACCACCTCCTCCTCCTGATCTTCTCCAACCCCTTCAATTTTGACTGCATGGCTTCGATCTTTGTATGGATATGGACATTGCCTCGTATTTCTGACCACCCGGCTTCGACCTCCGGCCTGGACATGGACACTGGCTCCCGTTCTGCCTGCAAACACTCAACACCCAGCAGCAGTAGACAGGCCCCACCATTAATCAAATCCTAACCCCACCCCATGACCCCTTAGTCCCTCCCACCTGTCTCCAGAAGTCCTGCCCCATGGGGGTATTACTTCGTGGTCAAGGCGGCCACATGACTGGAAGCCAGGTGTGTCATGTGACCCCTCTAAGAACTCCTCCCACCACCCTCTACCAATCAGGATGGGTTTCCTCCTGGAAGGACCACCCCAAGAGGAGATTTGACCAATCAGGGCGAGCTCTGGGGTGGGTGGGTGACCTATCCCGACGTGTGTCTTGTGACCCCTCTAAGAACTCCTCTCACTGCCCTCAACCAATTAGGATCGGTTTTGTCCTGACAGGACCACCCCCAGAGGGGATCCTGACCAATCAGGGCGAGTTCTGGGGCAGGGTGACCCCTCCGGGAGTGGGCTGTTTGACCCCACTAAGAACTCCTCGCAGGGCCCTCTGCCAATCAGGGTGCAGCACCATCACCTCATAAGTCCCAGCGCCGGACGGACGAGGCCATCTCTCGCCAAGGACACATGGTTTAGAAATCGTGGGAAGGCTGCGGAGAGGAAACCTGGACTCCTTCACCACCCCCGTGAGAACTTCAGACTCTGTCTTCGCCCCGAGGGTCTTTGACCATCTGTGGAGTAAGCGCTACATCAGCGACAGTGCCGAGGAGGAGGAGGGAGCGACCGAGGGGAGCCCTTTGGCCCAGCCGTTGATGGATACGCCGGAACCCGAACAGAAAACCCAACGAGCACCCCAATGAGCATGGTGGCCTCTCTTTCTTCACCCCCTTAGAGGTGGAATGCGACTGCGGCTCGGGGGAGTCACCGGCGCACAAGGTGAACACAGGTAAAGGAATGATTAAGTCAGGGGTGAAAGTAACTTCCAGGACTTACCGGTACTGCCGGAGTCCTGAGGGGGTGTGGCCTCAACCCGAGGGGGCGGGGCCTCTCAAGATTTAAAGATCCTGGAGCATTGGCTGTGGCTGGGAGCCCCAGGGCCTTTAAATTCCCCCCGCAGCTCTGGCAGCCGGGTTCGAGCGTGGATTTAATGGGCCCGGAGCTCCCATGGCTGTGGGGAGCCTGAGCCTTACCCGGCTGGAGCCAGGATTTAAAGGGCCCGGAGCTCCTGCCGCTGCGGAGAGCTCTCAGCCCTTTAATTCCCTGCCCCAGCCTGGGTGCTGGAGCTGTGTTGAGGGGAATTAAAGGGCTCTGGGATCTACGCAGCAATGGGGAGTGCTGAGCCCATTAAATCCTGGAGCTGCGGGGGGGGGGAGGGAGAGATTTAATGGGCTTTGGATTCCCAGCAACTGCCGGAGCTCTGAGCCCTTTAATTCCCAGCCCCAGCCTGGCAATGCTCTGTCTCCCTGCAGCCGTGGGAGCTCCAGGCCCTTTAAATCCACACCTGAACCCGGCTGCCAGAGCTGAGGGGGAATTTAAAGGGCTCTGGGCTCCCTGTAGCCGCGGGAGCTCTGAGCCCTTTAATTCCCAGCCCCAGCCTGGCTTCCGGAGCTGCAGGGGGTATTTAAAGGGCTCTGGGCTCCCCGCAGCCATGGGATCTCTGAAGCAGAGATGAAAATAAGCCATTACAGTCCAGTACGGTGTACCAGGAAGAGCCAATATGCCGTGCCGGACCGCACCGGCTTCCTCAGCAGGGATTTGAACGGCTCAGAGCTCTGGTGGCTGCAGGGAGCCGAGAGCTCTTTAATTTTCCCCCGCAGCTCTGGCAGCCGGGCTGGGGCCAGATTGAAAGGGCTCGGTGCTCCCTGCAGTCATGGGAGCTCCGGGCCCTTTAAATCCACACCCGAATCTGGCTGCCGGAGCTGCGGGGGGAATTTAAAGGGCTCAGGGCTCTACTGCGGCCTGAGCCCTGGGCCCTTTCATTTGCCCCTGAGCCCAGGGTTGATTTAAAGGCCCTGGGGCTCCCAGACGCAGCCGATGCTCCAGGACCTTTAAATCTTGAAGCCCCACCTCTTCCGGTTTAAGCCATGCCCCCTTAGGATTACAGTAGTACCAGTAAATCCTGGAAGTTACTTTCACCCCTGCTGTGAGCCCATTAAATCCCGGCCCCAGCCCAGCTGCTGGAGCTGCAGGGGGGAGATTTAATGGGCTCTGGGTTCCCAGCAAGCGCTGGAGCTCTGAGCCCTTTAATTCCCGGCCCAAGCCCAGCTCCTGGAGCTGCGGGGGGAATTTAAAGGGCTCTGGGCTCCCCGCAGCCGTAGGAGTTCTGAGCCAGAGATGAAAGTAAGCCGGTACGGGCCAGTACAGCGTAGCGGCAAGAGCCAGTACGCTGTGCCGGACCGCACCAGCTTCCTCAGCGGGGATTTAAAGGGCTCAGAGCTCCGGCGGCTGCGGGGAGCCCAGAGCCCTTTAAATCCCTCCTCCCCTCCCATCGCAGCTCCGGCAGCCAGGCTGGGGCTGGGAATTAAAAAGCTCGGTGCTCCCCGCAGCGGCAGGAGCTCCGGGCCCTTCAAATCCCGGCCCCAGCCCGGAAATGCTCTGGCTCCCTGCAGCCGTGGGAGCTCCGGGCCCTTTAAATCCACATCCGAACCCGGCTGCCAGAGCTGTGGGGGAATTTAAAGGGCTCTGTGCTCCCTGTAGCCGCGGGATCCCCGAGCCCTTTAATTCCCAGCCCCAGCCTGGCTTCCGGAGCTGCGGGAGGTATTTAAAGGTCTCTGGGCTTCCCGCAGCCGCGGGATCCCCGAGCCCTTTAAATCCTGGCCCCAGCCCAGCTGCCGGAGCTGCGAGGGGTATTTAAAGGGCTCTGGGCTCCCTGCAGTCATGGGATCTCTGAAGCAGAGATGAAAATAAGCCATTACAGTCCAGTACGGCGTACCAGGAAGAGTCAATATGCCGTGCCGGACCGCACCGGATTCCTCGGCAGGGATTTGAACGGCTCAGAGCTCCAGCAGCTGCAGGGAGCCCAGAGCCCTTTAATTTTCCCCCGCAGCTCTGGCAGCTGGGCTGGGTCCAGGATTTAAAGGGCTCGGAGCTCCCGCAGCTGCGGGAAGCCCAGAGCCCTTTAAATCCCTCCTCCCCTCCCACCGCAGCTCCGGCAAACGGGCTGGGGCTGGGAATTAAAAAGCTCGGTGCTCCCTGCCCCGGAGCTGAAGGACCCCCCACTGGCGAATTACTGCCGAAGTGGGACCCGCCGCCGAAATGCAGCCAGGTCTTTGGCGGTAATTCGGCGGCGGGGGGCCCTTCCGTTCCGAGACCCGCCGCCGAAGTGCCCCGAAGACCCGCGGCGGGGGCCCTCCGCCGCCGAATTACCGCCGAAGACCTGGCTGCACCCCACTGCCGAAGACCCCGGGCCCCTGGAATCCTCTGGGCGGCCCTGCTGCTGTGAGCCCTTTAAATCCCAGCCCCAGCCTGGCTCCTGGAGCTGCGGGGGGAATTTAAAGGACTCTGGTCTCCCTGCAACCACGGGAGCTCCGAGCCCTTTACATCCCAGCCCTAACCCAGCTGCTGGAGATGCGAGGGGAATTTAAAGGAGGGGAATTTAAAGCTCCCTAGAGCTGCCGGAGATCCGAGCCCTTTAAATCCCAGCCCCAACCCAGCTGCTGGAGATGCGAGGGGAATTTAAAGGGCTCTGGGCTCCCTACAGCTGCCGGAGTTCTGAGCCCTTTAATTCCCAGCCCCAGCCTGGCAATGCTCTGTCTCCCTGCAGCAGTGGGAGCAACGGGCCCTTCAAATCCACACCCGAATCCGGCTCCTGGAGCTGCGGAGGGAATTTAAAGGACTCTGGTCTCCCTGCAGCCGCGGGAGCTCTGAGCCCTTTAAATCCCAGCCCCAACCCAGCTGCTGGAGATGCGAGGGGAATTTAAAGGGCTCTGGGCTCCCTACAGCTGCCGGAGCTCTGAGCCCTTTAAATCCCCGCCGAGGAAGCCGGTGTGGTCTGGCACGGCGTACTGGCTCTGGCTGGTACTCCGTACTGGCCCGTACCGGCTTACTGTCACCTCTGGATTAAGTGACGGTCGAGGTTGTGAGACGTTCCATAGAGCTCTCTTGGCCGCAGTGCCCATGACGGAAGGTGGTACGTTCCGTTCCGCCATGACATTCATAAACACATACCGTCTTTAAGGTCCATGTCTCCTAGGAACAGAGAGCGTCTGGGTCACGGCCCGGACTAAGTCGAGCATGTTAGAACCATTAACCACAGAGCCTTTGTACACAAAAGCCCCTTTATCGTTCCATGAAGAGAGATTTGTAGCCTGGCCCAGCTTCTTAAGCAGTACGAATGCATTTTTCTTACAACGCTTCTTCGCGTTATCCAGCACCTGCTGAGCAACAGACTCTGAGCTCTTTGGTGTGTCTGGGGGGTTGCAGTTACATTCAGTCCCTGTTCTGGTAGAAACAGACTGATTTTCACTTTCTCCGCATCGCTCGGCTTCACCTACATTAGGCACCTTTGAAGCTCGGCGCTGTAAGGTTTAGCCTTTTAGTATTCGGCTCAGTCGGTTCTTTGAAGAACAGACTCGTTTCAGCATCCAGTAAGTGCGTTGTGGTCGGTCGTTAGGCCCCCTGAGGATACAGAGGTCACCAGTGTTCTGAGCGAAGCATCAGATTTTTCCGAACTCTCTTTAGAATGTCGTTCTTTTAGCCCGTCCCACCCCGGGGACACAGCGTCCATCAGTTTTCTGAATGAACCATCAAACTGTTCCCAAATACTAGAATATAGGGGAGCGGTGACGAGCTTATGGTTTTGGGAGAATGGTTTGTCAGTCCTTGGTGTTTTATTCACAACCCCTAGAGCGCATGCTCCGGGTTTGTGAATGTGTGTGGTTCTGCGCACGTTCAGAGCCCCTCGAGCGCATTCTCCGGGTTTGTGAATGTGTGTGGTTCTGCGCACGTTCAGAGCCCCTCGAGCGCATGCTCTGGGTTTGTGAATGTGTGTGGTTCTGCGCACGTTCAGTGTCCCTCGAACGCATGCTCCGGGTTTGTGAATGTGGGTGTTTACTCAGGGTTTGCGGTGGTAGTGGCCGCTGAGGAACTGGAGTTGTGGTTGTTGTTTACCACAGTCTTGTTTTGCCCTTGGGTTTGACAGATATGAGGTTTGGACTGCCTGGGTGCTTCATCTGCACTCTTGTGCTGTTTTGCGTTGTTAAAGGTCTCCAAGCAGATTCCTGGCTCTTTGGTGGTTCTGGAGGAGGTGTCCTTGTAGCGCGGACTAAGCATTGTCAGAAAAGTTGCCCAGGCCTATGGGGGGTGGGGGCAACCATTTTACAAAACTGAACTTTACCATCTTTCTCACCGACACCTATGTATTCACTTCAAATACAAAACCTCACAGAACAGCCCAACCAATAAGCAAAATATATTTACTGGGCTTCATCCATCCATCATCAGTCACTGATGCTGGTGAATTTTCCCTTTCAGCTGTCTCGTTCCCTTTTCTTCTGAGCTTGTTTTCCCTCTGCTCTAAGGATCTCTCATGTTTCCACCGTACTGTGGAGCAAACAGCATTATTATAAAACACAGGAAACCGTCTTGTAAACTTCAAAACTAAATATTCATTAGGGGAGTTTTCTGTTTAAAAAGTCACAGCTTTAAAACAAATCATCCAGTTCAGGCTGTACGACAAACACCGGTTTTGAGTTTATTTCTACCACTTAAAACATAAACCAAAAAACAACAAACAAACAAACAACAACAAAAACCTCAAAAACATTTTTTTAAAATGCATCTCATTTTGCAGAATAAAAACCAAACTGCTTTTAAAATCCATTTTAAACCACATTTTGCACAGGAAAAAACCCCTGTTGGTTTGAAACAAACCAAGTACTTTTAAAACCCTACACCTATGCCTTGCCCAGACCCCTCTCACACACAAATCAGCAGCTTTAGAAACACACCAAAGCAAGTTTGCCTCTCTATACTGTTCAATAACACCCCTTACCATCTTAGCCCATTGTTCAAACAGACTTCAGCAGAGTAGCTAGCAGGTTAATTTAATCCCCACAGCTCTGAACTAATAGATCCTTGAAGACTTTAGGCACCCCTCCCGCAGCACCCCCTGTGGTGATCTGGGGTGGGGGGACCAAGCTGTCTGCACAACAGGGCTTTTTTTTCTTTTTTCTTTTTTTCTGTAAGTTAAAATAAATGTTTCTGTGGGGCCTTCTTAGAGTATTGAACAGTCCCCATTTCCAAGCGGGGGGCCCTTTGCAGAGATCAATGAATGTCTTGGGGCTTGGGGTTGTTTTTTTTAAACACGTTTCTTTCATGCTTAAAGTTTGGGGTGGGGGTGTTTTCTAGAAAGAACAACCCAGAGCATTCAACCAAGTCCAGGGCCATATTTAATCTGTCCAATAGTGTTCCACCAACTCCTGGGGTCATATTGAAACTGTCCAATTGAGTTCTGCCAACTCCAGCAGTTATATTGAAACTGTCCAATGGCATCTGCGAATTCCTGAGGTTTTATTTCATTTCATATTAATCAGAACTCACCATCCACCCCCACCCACCCCCATCAAATTTAACCCTATGGCAGCAAGGGTAAGTAATCGCAGTCACCCTGGCTATTCAGTGAGGGGGGGTGGGGGTTAAACCCACTCAGTTCAAGAGGATAAGTCAACTCTTTTGTACTCAAACACAGGTCTGAACAGCCTGTTTGTTTTACTGTAAGCACATTTCTTAGGATTTGCCCTGCCCCCCAACATACATTTCAGCTTTTTGCTGTAAATGGGTCACTTTTACACACAAAACCCACAAGCGCTAGGTTCTCACACACAATTGATTTTTGATTGAAAAGACATACAGCTCCTTGAAACCAAACCAAGACGCTTCATTAACACTTCTAGCTCACTTAAGGGCCAAAGGCCTTCGAACAGAAACACGGATAGTCACAAAGCCCTTTTCAATAGGGTTTTTAATTTTTAATTTACAGCTACCAAGTTTTCTATCGCGTGTTTGTCCCCTCACCATTCTCTAGCTGAATCCTTTTAGATTTCTTACAAATAGTCTTTTCCTTAAGCAGGGATCTGTAACTTTTTGTGCAGACTAGACGGCCAATATCATGCCGTGTCGTGGAAAAACGACCTCGCATTGTGTTTGGATCAGAATCACCCGAGGCCCCTTTATTACGAGCATGCCGGGGGGGGGGGCATCAAACTGTCATCCCCCTGAATAGAGATTTTTCAACAGGTTTTATAGCAAAAAACCCACAATTCGTGATACACATGTCCTTGTTCACATGATTGCCATAACTGGAGAAATGCTGTGCAAGTGAGTGGAGACCCTGACTGTGTTTTAAAGAAAATGAACCAGAAGGTGCCTGCAATTTTTCCACCCCAGCTGTAAGCAGGTTATTTTCTTTAAAACACAGTCAGGGGCTCCACTCAATTGCACAGCATTGAACAAGGTCCCCCCTTGCGCTAAATGTTCTTGGCTTAGGCACAGACATTGCACAGCAGAACCTCTGACAATAACGGTGTTTAATCAGCTTTCCAAACCCAGCTCAGCACATAGGCCCCGGAGCTTGCAGTTGATATCTATGACACGTCCCTCACATTCTTTACAAAGCTTTTCCCTCAGGCAGTGCTTAAGGGCAGCATAAACAGCAACACATACAATAGTCTGCGTGACTTTTTTACGCTCTTGACGAGGCACTGGCTCAGTTACTATGCCAAGCCTCCTCTGAAACACCTCATGGCCATCATCCTCAGAGTCCTCTCCAACAACTTGTATCGGTGTTGAGCAAAACCAAGGTGGGCCCGGTTATCTTCCCTGCTTGATGCAACGCTGTCCAGGGTTTCCAGGCCGTCTAGAAAGGCATCATTGAGCTGTTGATTTTCATAACAGAAACAGTGTAAGCAGCCCACTGCTTGTTTTTAGATTTACACAACCCCCGGTTCCTTACCCATTAAGAAGCGATTGCTTCTTAATCATTCATTTACCTGTGTGACGTCTTTTCTGTTCACCTTCTCCACCGGTGACACCCCTGAGCCTCAATCGCATTCCACCTCTAAGCGGGTGGACAAAGAGAGGCCACCATGCTCATTGGGGTCTCTCACAAGCAGTTGGGTTTGGGGTTCCGGTTTATCCATCAATGGCTGGGCCGAAGGGCTCCCCTCGGTCGCTCCCTCCTTCTGCTCGGGACTGTCGCTGACGTAGCGCTTTCTCCGCGGATGGTCAAAGACCCTCGGGGCGAAGACAGAGTCTGAAGTTCTCACGGGGATGGTGAAGGAGTCCAGGTTTCCTCTCAGCAGCCTTCCCACGATTTCTAAACCATGTGTCCTTGGTAAGAGATGGCCTCATCTGTCCGGTGCTGGGACTTATGGGGTAATGGTGCTGCACCCTGATTGGCAGAGGGCCTTGGGAGGAGTTCTTAGTGGGGTCATACGGCCCACTTCTGGACGGGTCACCCTGCCCCAGAATTCTCCCTGATTGGTCAAAATCTCCTCTTAGGGCAGTCCTATCGGGTCAAACCCATCCTAATTGGTAGATGGCGGTGGGAGGAGTTCTTAGAGGGGTCACACGACCCACTTCTGGATGGGTCACCCCACCTCAGAACTTACCCTGACTGGTCAAATCTCCTCTCAGGGTGGTCCTTCTGGGATGAAACCCATCCTGATTGGTAGAGAGTGGTGGGAGGAGTTCTTAGAGGGGTCACATGACACACCTTGCTTCCAGTCATGTGGCCACCTTGACCCCGGAGTTAAACCCCCCCATGGGGCGGGACTTCCGGTGACAGGTGGGAGGGACTAAGGGGTCAACGGGTAGGGCTTGGGAGGGTCAAGGGGAGGGGTTAGGGTTTGATTGATGGTGGCGTTCCTGATAAATACCAAGATTACATGGATACCGTGGAAAGAAATGTGGACTCGTTACCTCTAGACCAGGACTATGACTGCCCTGTTGACCTACTACCTTGGCTGAAAGTTGCTTTTCCCTGTATTTACGCATTGTTGGGACCAGAATTAGTGGATCTCCCTGCGTACAGTCATGAGAACCGGTCCTAAGAGCAGGCCCTTTTGGGGAAGAAGAAATGTGGGATTCTGCAACGCCTCTCTTTAGACAATCAGCTCCTGAACAAAGTGATGATTTGAAACCATTACCCTCTGCTGTGAATCCCACAATTGTTGGCTCACAGGAAATCTGCAAAGGGTTTCATCAACCTTCATCTGCAAGGATTTCCAATCTAAGGCTCGTTTGGGCAAGAGACAAATGGAAGACAGATTTCAAAACAGACGACGGACATTTTAACGCTCTGATATGCTATTTGAGCTAACTAACGGTCCCCTGACCTTGAAACACTTCATCAGTGATGTATTTGGGGACAGTGTCATCTATTGGGGTGACATACGTCTCTTTTTGGAGAACCCAGAGCAGCACGCGCAGCACATCTGAACCTGGAGAGGGTTCGGCAGCATGGTTTCAACGCAGAATTGGAAAAGCGGAACCTCCAGCCAACTCTCCACAGAGTTTTGGGGGTACATCCTCTCCCCAGAAGATGTTATGATTGATCCAAATAAGGTGGAAGCCATTGATAAATGGGGCGAAGTTGGAAGTCCTCAAGAAGTGCAGCGCTTCCTAGACTTCACTCATCCTGTGAAATCGAGACATGCTGGCTCTCAGTGAAGCTTAGACGGAAAACCACGCACCCCACACAGAGGTTGGAACCACCCACTCCCAGGTTGTCCTGAGGAGCCATGATTTCTCCAGGAGCTGGGTAAAGGGACAAATTTCCAATCTAAGGCTCGTTTGGGCAAGGGACAAATGGAAGACAGATTTCAAAACACACGATGGACATTTTAATGGTCTGATATGCTATTTGAGCTAACTAACGGTCCCCTGACCTTGCAACACTTCATCAGTGATGTATTTGGGGACAGTGTCATCTATTGGGGTGACATACGTCTCTTTTTGGAGAACCCAGAGCAGCACGCGCAGCACATCCGAACCTGGAGAGGTTTCGGCTGCATGGTTTCAACACAGAATTGGAAAAGCGGAACCTCCAGCCAACTCTCCACAGAGTTTTGGGGGTACATCCTCTCCCCAGAAGATGTTATGATTGATCCAAATAAGGTGGAAGCCATTGATAAATGGGGCGAAGTTGGAAGTCCTCAAGAAGTGCAGCGCTTCCTAGACTTCACTCATCCTGTGAAATCGAGACATGCTGGCTCTCAGTGAAGCTTAGACGGAAAACCACGCACCCCACACAGAGGTTGGAACCACCCACTCCCAGGTTGTCCTGAGGAGCCATGATTTCTCCAGGAGCTGGGTAAAGGGACAAATTTCCAATCTAAGGCTCGTTTGGGCAAGGGACAAATGGAAGACAGATTTCAAAACACACGATGGACATTTTAATGGTCTGATATGCTATTTGAGCTAACTAACGGTCCCCTGACCTTGCAACACTTCATCAGTGATGTATTTGGGGACAGTGTCATCTATTGGGGTGACATACGTCTCTTTTTGGAGAACCCAGAGCACCACGCGCAGCACATCTGAACCTGGAGAGGTTTCGGCTGCATGGTTTCAACACAGAATTGGAAAAGCGGAACCTCCAGCCAACTCTCCACAGAATTTTGGGGGTACATCCTCTCCCCAGAAGATGTTATGATTGATCCTAATAAGGTGGAAGCCATTGATAAATGGGGCGAAGTTGGAAGTCCTCAAGAAGTGCAGCGCTTCCTAGACTTCACTCATCCTGTGAAATCGAGACATGCTGGCTCTCAGTGAAGCTTAGACGGAAAACCACGCACCCCACACAGAGGTTGGAACCACCCACTCCCAGGTTGTCCTGAGGAGCCATGATTTCTCCAGGAGCTGGGTAAAGGGACAAATTTCCAATCTAAGGCTCGTTTGGGCAAGGGACAAATGGAAGACAGATTTCAAAACACACGATGGACTTTTTAACGGTCTGATATGCTATTTGAGCTAACTAACGGTCCCCTGACCTTGCAACACTTAATCAGTGATGTATTTTTTGGACAGTGTCATCTATTGGGGTGACATACGTCTCTTTTTGGAGAACCCAGAGCAGCACGCGCAGCACATCCAAACCTGGAGAGGTTTCGGCTGCATGGTTTCAACGCAGAATTGGAAAAGCGGAACCTCCAGCCAACTCTCCACAGAGTTTTGGGGGTACATCCTCTCCCCAGAAGATGTTATGATTGATCCAAATAAGGTGGAAGCCATTGATAAATGGGGCGAAGTTGGAAGTCCTCAAGAAGTGCAGCGCTTCCTAGACTTCACTCATCCTGTGAAATCGAGACATGCTGGCTCTCAGTGAAGCTTAGACGGAAAACCACGCACCCCACACAGAGGTTGGAACCACCCACTCCCAGGTTGTCCTGAGGAGCCATGATTTCTCCAGGAGCTGGGTAAAGGGACAAATTTCCAATCTAAGGCTCGTTTGGGCAAGGGACAAATGGAAGACAGATTTCAAAACACACGATGGACATTTTAATGGTCTGATATGCTATTTGAGCTAACTAACGGTCCCCTGACCTTGAAACACTTCATCAGTGATGTATTTGGGGACAGTGTCATCTATTGGGGTGACATACGTCTCTTTTTGGAGAACCCAGAGCAGCACGCGCAGCACATCCGAACCTGGAGAGGTTTCGGCTGCATGGTTTCAACGCAGAATTGGAAAAGCGGAACCTCCAGCCAACTCTCCACAGAGTTTTGGGGGTACATCCTCTCCCCAGAAGATGTTATGATTGATCCAAATAAGGTGGAAGCCATTGATAAATGGGGCGAAGTTGGAAGTCCTCAAGAAGTGCAGCGCTTCCTAGACTTCACTCATCCTGTGAAATCGAGACATGCTGGCTCTCAGTGAAGCTTAGACGGAAAACCACGCACCCCACACAGAGGTTGGAACCACCCACTCCCAGGTTGTCCTGAGGAGCCATGATTTCTCCAGGAGCTGGGTAAAGGGACAAATTTCCAATCTAAGGCTCGTTTGGGCAAGGGACAAATGGAAGACAGATTTCAAAACACACGATGGACATTTTAACGGTCTGATATGCTATTTGAGCTAACTAACGGTCCCCTGACCTTGAAACACTTAATCAGTGATGTATTTGGGGACAGTGTCATCTATTGGGGTGACATACGTCTCTTTTTGGAGAACCCAGAGCAGCACGCGCAGCACATCCGAACCTGGAGAGGTTTCGGCTGCATGGTTTCAACGCAGAATTGGAAAAGCGGAACCTCCAGCCAACTCTCCACAGAGTTTTGGGGGTACATCCTCTCCCCAGAAGATGTTATGATTGATCCAAATAAGGTGGAAGCCATTGATAAATGGGGCGAAGTTGGAAGTCCTCA
This sequence comes from Mauremys mutica, assembly GCF_020497125.1. Taxonomy (NCBI): domain Eukaryota; kingdom Metazoa; phylum Chordata; order Testudines; family Geoemydidae; genus Mauremys; species Mauremys mutica. The sequence goes on along the minus strand of NC_059075.1, from coordinate 162,975,519 downwards.
AGAAGTGCAGCGCTTCCTAGACTTCACTCATCCTGTGAAATCGAGACATGCTGGCTCTCAGTGAAGCTTAGACGGAAAACCACGCACCCCACACAGAGGTTGGAACCACCCACTCCCAGGTTGTCCTGAGGAGCCATGATTTCTCCAGGAGCTGGGTAAAGGGACAAATTTCCAATCTAAGGCTCATTTGGGCAAGGGACAAATGGAAGACAGATTTCAAAACACACGATGGACATTTTAACGGTCTGATATGCTATTTGAGCTAACTAACGGTCCCCTGACCTTGAAAAACTTAATTAGTGATGTATTTGGGGACAGTGTCATCTATTGGGGTGACATACATCTCTTTTTGGAGAACCCAGAGCAGCACACGCAGCACATCCGAACCTGGAGAGGTTTCGGCTGCATGGTTTCAACGCAGAATTGGAAAAGCGGAACCTCCAGCCAACTCTCCACAGAGTTTTGGGGGTACATCCTCTCCCCAGAAGATGTTATGATTGATCCAAATAAGGTGGAAGCCATTGATAAATGGGACGAAGTTGGAAGTCCTCAAGAAGTGCAGCGCTTCCTAGACTTCACTCATCCTGTGAAATCGAGACATGCTGGCTCTCAGTGAAGCTTAGACGGAAAACCACGCACCCCACACAGAGGTTGGAACCACCCACTCCCAGGTTGTCCTGAGGAGCCATGATTTCTCCAGGAGCTGGGTAAAGGGCACCGGGATCAGCCTCTCAAAGGTAGGGGAGGGTCGTGTGAGGAGAGGGTCTAAGAGAGGAGGAGCGTGGGCTAGGCTCTGTGTTTGGGCTTGGCAGGGATCGAGAGAAGGGAGAGGGCTGTTAGAGGGCAATGCGAGGTGGGAGGGGGGTCGGAGATGGGGGCAAGGCCTGAAAAGTTCAGCTGCTTTAGATCAACTGTGCCAGAGAATCACTGGTTGAAGTGACTGAAAGCTCTGAGCTGGGGCTGGCCAAAATCCTCCTCCTCAGATGGGAACATCCCAAAAGTCTGTAGAAGCTCAGCCTCTGAGGTGAACGTTGTGGCCCAAACCTCTCTCTGCTCTGTACCTCACAGGATTCCAGCCGGCTGTTCCAGTCCAGGAGGACACCTGTGCCACTGAAGTCTCCCAGCACCTGGGCAGTGAAGTGCCACTTAACCCCGCTGTGATGCACAGACCTTGCCCTGGCTGTCTGCACAGGGCTGAATTTCACCCCTTCCGAGTGTAAGGAAATAATTGGCTGAAGGCCTTTTTCTTTCTTGACGTCTGTCTAGTGGGAAAGAACCATGGGGATTTTTAACCTGTTTCGCTCCCATGCCTGGTGCTTCAATGATGCAGAGAAGGGCTGATGCATTGGTTGATTTCCCCACCTTTTAATCCACTCTCTTCTTCTCTTTTAACAGGTATTCTAAGGGCCCCCCGTGCATCATATGGGCATTCTTGGGGGTGCAGATGGCATCAGACCTGCACCTAAATAAATAATAGGGACTGAAATATGCAGACACTAAAGTTCTGCAGCCAAATTCTCAGGAACCTTCCTCTTCCATGTAGGATCAGGATTTTGTTTTGAATTGTTTTATTTTTTTTAAAAAGTGCTAAGCAGATGCTACCCTGTAAGAAGAGGAAACAGAAGCAAAAACTGAAAGACTGTTACTAAAACCAATGAACAGCTGCAGAGAGTGGAGACCCAGCAAAGCAGACAAATGAATACTGTGAGTAAATAACCTGAAAGCAAATGGGGAAGAAAACCTCCTCTGGGTAATTGTGGCTCTTGGGACCAAAATCAGGTTCCTGGTACGTAGCCTGGCTGAGATCATCCCTTTTCCCTGGATCCCAGACCTGGGATTCAAATGTCATTCTCTGTGTGGTGTCCTTATTTTATTCCTAGGGAAAGGATCCCCAAAGGAGGTGTAAGGATCCGGGACTCTAGTGTCTGCCAGAAGCTTCAGCCACCTTCACAGGTAGAAGTCACTGGCTTTCCTACAATGCCACTAGTGCTCTTCCTGCTCTCCAGATCTGCTCCCTCCAGCAGGACAGAGACACCCCTTAACTCCCTGAGTCCTGATTTTCTGCTATTCAAGGGGCTGAGGGTTTGCATTGCCCCCACCCCAACCATCCGAGACTTTTCCTATGGGAATCTCCCTAGAGCAGGGAAGAAATCTGTTCTTTCATTAGAACCAGTCTGCTCAGTAAATCCACCCACACTGACCTCATCTCAGCTGCTTTGTTTATCCGAGATTAGTGGTATCTTTGGAAAACCCTGAGCGTGTCTGGGTGTGAGGTGGAGCAGGGGATGCAGGAGCTCCAGCAGATTCTCCTGAAGAACACCTCCCTGTCTTTCTCTGGTCAGGTTAGAGCTCGCCCTCCATTGCGGAGGTGAAGACCGGATGGGAGCTGCTGAATTGACCTTGATGTGCCATGTCCTTGTGTGGATGAAGGACCTCCATCTCAGGGGTGGCCAGCAGCAGATGTAACACGTGTGTCCAGGAATGGGCTAAATAACCTACCTTGAGAGGTAAGTAAAATCATGGCCACATGTAGACATCACAGGAATTGGTGGGGATTGACCCAGGGTCCTTCAGCACAAGCCCCTCTCTCTCACTGTCAACAAATCCAGCTCCACCCACTAGACCACACCCCATTCCAGAGCCCCAGATTCCAGGAGCCCTGATTCTCAGACCCAGGCCTCACATCACAAGGCCAAACCTCCTCCCGTTATGGGCGCTGCAGAAGGGACGATTGGCAAAATCCCCCTCTACATTCCCCCTGTCAGAGACTGCGGCCACGGGTGACAAGTGAATGAGCTGAGATCTCCCCTGTGGGAATCCGAGGGGCTGCACATTTGGGGTTTCACAGGGACGGCGTCTGGCAGCCAGTGTTCCTGGGAGGAGATTTTCCGTCTCTAACAAAGGGTTTCTGTTCCCCCAGATCTCAGCCGCTCAGCAGAATGCGGGAGAGCCGAGTGCTGATGGGCTAGAGGGTCCCAGGAGTCGCTGTGCAGCAGGGGCAGTGTCTGCAGTCACCGTGGGCCACACCCTGCGCTCCAGACAACCCAGGCTGGTTCCCTGGATTGCAAAGGGGACTTTGGCTTGTGGAATCGGTGATGGTGCCTGTGTCCACAACTGGGATGTTTTCCTGAGGCTACTCCATGGTCCAAGAAGCGCCATGCAAGCAAGAGGAGAATGGACATTAGAGAGCGAGGCCGGGACCTCTGCGGGGCTGCTACAGTCAAACATCCACAGCCAGAAGAGAGACGATGGGAAACGCGCTTCGATGGCTGGCCACAGCCGCAGCAGCTGTCTCAGAAAGCTCTGCTCATGCTCCAGCCAACAGAGGCAGGACGAAGAGCCACACAGGGAGAGCCTGGGTTGCAATTAGCAAGTCACGGTTTTTTCAGTGGATTATGCTGCCCTGACCGTCTATTTCCTGCAATGTGCACATCCAGCCTCCCTGGCTGACCTCAATGGGAGTTAGGTTCTCCGTACCCATAGGACAGGGCTGGCCTTACCAGGAGGCGAACTGAGGCGGCTGCCACAGGTGCCAAACTGTGGCAGGGCACCACTAGGACCCAGAGCGTAGAAAATTGTGTCTGGTGCTGGTGCATATGTTTTCTCTCTGCTGTAGATGCACAGAGCTGGTGGAGTGCTGTGCTGGAGGAAGGGGGCACAAGAGACATAACAGGCAGGCAGGAGAAACGGGGAGAGGGAATAACAGAAAGCAACAGGAGCTGCAGGGAGAGAGAGGAGGAGGAGCCTCTAATGTACCTCTTGAGCACCCCCAGGAGTCTGGACTAACACCAGCTTGTCAGGGAGCTTCCTATTTCCTGCTGCTTCCCTGAACCCGCTTGAGGAGAACAGGCAGTCAACTGAAGTAGTAGGAGCCGAGTAGGCTCTTAAGACGCTGATCTCTTCCCTCGCTCAGACCCTGCTACCAGCCTGCTTATTTGTCCCCTGCTGCTCTAGCTGGCACAGAACAGCAGTCATGAGTGAAAGAAGAAAACGCCCCTCTGGGGCAGCATTCAGAAAAAGCAAGAAAGCAAAGGAAGCTTTTCTGTCTAAGCAGGAAGGAGCTCTCCTGAGATACATAGACACAAATGTTCACGTTGAGCCTTCCGGCCCCAGTGAGGATGTGAGTGGTGAGGAGATGCCTGATCTTCCAGGTAGTCAGAGTGCAGGAGACCTGGCAGCTACTGCAGCATCCATATCTCCATCTCAAATGGATGTAACCATGCACATTCCTGGAGAAAAGTGTAGATCAGAGAAGAGTGTGGTGGAGGCACAAGAAACAGCTGCTGCTGAGTTCAGTTCCTGAAATCTAGATGATCCAGGACTGTGGACCCACTTGAGCAGTAGCCTGAGGGATTTCCTCGTACTGCCTGGGCCACAGCGAGTGAAAAACGTTATGTTCCCCAAAGACAATGAAAATAGAAGTTTCCATCCAACACATTCCTGGTGTGAAATCCCCAATGGCGACAAAGCGGAGAGGCCATGGCTTATGTATTGTGATAGACCCAGGCCAGTTCGGTACAGCAGAGTAGCAGAAGGCAGATATACTGGCCACTGGATTAACAGTTTTCTGTTCCCTGACTGACCAGTGCAGGGGCTGCTCCAGGCTAATGAGAACACCTGTCTCTAATTAACCTGTAACGAGTCAGGTGAGGTCATTAAGCTAATGTGACCACCTGACTCTAATTAAGGCCCTGCTGATACTATACAAAGGGCTCACTCCAGTCAGGCAGGGGAGAGCCAGAGGAGAGGAAGTGCGGCGGAAGGGCTGGTTACTGAAGACACCCTCAAACCATGGTTAAGGGAGCCCTAAGCTAAGGGTGAAGAAGGGAGAAGCAGGAGAGCTGTGGGGAAGTGTCCCAGGGAAATGTAGCAACTCTGGCAGTGAAAGGTCGGCTGCCAACAACTGCTACCATTAGGGTCCCTGGGCTGGAACCCGGAGTAGAGGGCGGGCCCGGGTTCCCCCCAACCCACCACTACAGGAACAGCTCCTGGAAGGGGAAGTCAGGTCCCTGTCAGGACAGGAGGCTGAACAGAGACTGTGGGAGTTCTCTCACCAACCTCCTTGCAGCCTATGATGAAAAGGGCTCAGTAGACTGTAACCCTGGCCCTGGAGAGAGAAGGCTACGTGGAGGATCACAGTGAGCCACTGAGGCAGCATAAACTGCCTAGAAGCGCAGGACCCACGGGAGCAAGGTCAGAGCTCTGCCATAGTACTCAAAACCCCAGAATGCTGCATACTGTTTTTGTTGCAAACTCTTCCAGTCTAATGTTCCAGCCACACTGATTTCTACAGGAACAAAGGACTGGACAAATCTGGCTAGAAATGGGGCATGCCACGAGAAGGCAGCAAATCAGCAGAGAGCATCCAGAGGTGGAAAGAGCTTGAGATGAGCCTAAGGTTAAAGGCCACCAGAGCTGATGAGCATCAAGGGAAGATTGCATCAGAGTTCTGAAAAGGCTCTTTGCCATTGTGAGGGGGCTTGCTACCCAAAACCTAGCACTGCGCGGCACTTCAGATCAGCTGCATGTGGTTTGGACAGTACTTGCTTTTTAGGCAAAACAATGAATGATGCAATCTGAAGCTGGTATTGCGTCATACATGATATGAATTGCATCATGTTATTCCGAGAAGTCATGGATGATGCAATCGTAACGAAGCTTACATCACTCTGCTGAACAAATTGCCCTATATCAGCTCTAGAAATCATACAGTGTCATGCTCTCTTATTTGTCAGTGTTTGATTTTGCAAAGGGACACATTTCTGTTTAGCCAAAGTGAGCAGAGATGCCTCGTACTTGTGTGAACAGTGCAGATAACTTCTGCTACGTTTGTGGTGAAGTGACTTTTGCATCACAAAAGAGCAGTATAACCACTATGGTTAAGAAAGCCTATCACCTTTATTTTGGCTGCAAAACTGGAGATCAGGACAAGAGGTGGGCCCCACACATATGCTGCAACACTTGTGCAACAAATCTTCGCCAGTGGTTGAACAGGAAAAGGAAATCTATGCTTTTTGCAGTGCCAGTGATTTGGAGAGAGCCAACAGATCATACCAGCAATTGTTACTTCTGCATGGTGCCTCCAGTTGGGAAAGGTGTGTCAAAGAAGAAAAAGTGGACTGTGCATTATCCAAACATTCCATGAGCTATACGCCCAGTACCCCATGGAGAAGGACTGCCGGTTCCTGATGCACCAGAATCATTCTCACTTGAGTCAGATGAGGAAGAGGAAGAGGATGAAACTTCTGGTCCTGAACCATCAATGTCACAGGACCCACATTTTCTCCCATCCTCCTCCTCTGAACCACACCTCATAACACAAGGTGAACTGAATGACCTTGTCAGGGATTTGGAACTACCCAAGAGTAAGGCAGAGCTGTTGGGCTCCAGACTACAGCAGTGGAATCTCCTGGCAGGTGATGTTAGGGTTTCCATGTTCCGTGACCGTCAAAAGGATCTTGTCCCATTCTTCTTCATGGAAGGTGATCTTGTAGCCTGCAACAACATCGATGGTGTGATGGCAGCCCTCAACATCGTTCACGATCCAGATGAGTGGAGACTGTTCATTGATTCATCGAAGACGAGTCTTAAAGCTATTTTACTGCATAATGGCAATGTTTTGTCATCAATTCCAGTTGGTCATGCAGTCCATATGAAGGAAACCTATGACAACGTGAAACAACTTTTGAGGTGCATAAACTATGACCAACGTCAGTGGCAGCTTTGTGGCGTTTTGAAGGTTGTTGCTCTCTTGCTTGGTCTGCAGACTGGATACACAAAGTACTGCTGTTTTCTCTGCGAATGGGATAGTCGTGCAAGAGATTCCTACTACATCAAGAAAGATTGGCCACTCCGACAGTCATTGGAGCCTGGGAGGAAAAGTGTTCAGCATCCACCACTTGTTGAATCAAGGAAGATTTTGTTACCACCCTTACACATCAAGCTGGGTCTGATGAAGAACTTTGTCAAGGCCATTGACAAAACACAAGCAGCTTTCAAGTACCTCTGTGGACAATTTCCAAGGTTAAGTGAAGCTAAGATAAAGGAAGGTGTCTTTGTTGGTCCTCAGATTCGTGAACTTCTTTGAGATGATGCATTTGACCATGCACTGCGTGGCAAGGAAAAGACGGCATGGAAAGCCTTCCAGTTAGTGGCAATAAATTTTCTCGGAAACAAGAAGGCAGACAACTACAGGTTTGTGGTGGAAAACCTCCTCAAGGCATACAAAAGCTTTGTTGCAACATGTCACTAAAGATACATTTTTTGCACTCTCATCTAGATTTTTTTCCACCGAACTGCAGAGCAGTGAGCGACGAGCACGGCGAGAGATTTCACCATGACATTGCAACAATGGAGAAATGCTATCAGGGCAAATGGAGCCCATCAATGCTTGCAGACTATTGCTGGACAGTGACAAGAGATGCTCCATTTAATGAATACAAGAGACAAGCCAAGAAGCGCTGAGTAGACACTGAATAGGACTAAACTATGTACATAATAGTTTTTTGCCTTTTGTTTCATAATAAATTTTAGTTAGATAACCCTTTTGCTGATTTTTAAAGTGTTACATAAACAGGACAGGTGAAAAATTATCATGTAAAGCAACCATAAACACATGAAAAGACCTAGGTTTACAATTTATGATTAAAACTCTACTATCTACACAATATACATAGACATAAAATGTAAAAACTTAAATATCTTAGAAACAGTAGCCAATCAGTTGTTTTAATTGTCATATTTGAATTCAGCACATCAAAATACATAATAAATACCACATTTTATTTCTGAAGCAGACGACTTCTCAAAAATTGTAGACCAGTGTAATTCACAATAGATGACTATTCATCAGAAGAAAGAAAGAACGTCCTAGTTCTTACATCTCCTGCTTTCTTTGTATGTGTCAGTCGTCCTTAGATCATAGGGGCTTTGTATCAGGGAGTGTCCTTACTTTCTCTGTCTTGTAAAGTGCACACTAGTGACACTGACCAGATAAATAATGGAGACATCGCACACACACAAAAATAACCAAGCCCTTTGTTATGGAGACTGTTCTCCTCAGTAAAGCAAGCTATAAACATTAGGAAATGCACAGAGGACTAAAAGGCTGCAAAGTGAAGCACTCTCAAGTTAGGAAATACCAGTATGAGCATTGCCTGTGCAACGTTAACTCTGCAAGAAATGAGGCAGGGATCCTACAGGCAACAGACTCCTTCAATACCCAGCCCCAGAGCAGAAACCCCTGTGCGCTGAATAAGGAAGGGGTCCTGTGGGAAAAAAATACTATGGGATCATGTCATTAAAGTCTGCATCATCCTGCAAATGCGCAATGGGACTGAATTGAGGGTGCCAGGGCAACACTACTTTGGACAAGGCTACTGCTCAGGCAGCACCAGTGTGATGTGTGTGTGTTGGGGGGGGAGGGGGAGGCTTTCCCAGTGCTCCTCTTTTCACACATTTCCTAAAGAAGCCAACAACATAACTACCCAGAATACACAGTAATGGTGATTCCACCCGCATGGTAATTAGTCACTGAAATTTGATTCAAATCCCGCATGGCATGTTTAGAAACAAGGGTTCCAAAAAAGGAGAGGCCTTGTAAAACAGGAAATGTTGATGCTCTGGTGCATTTGTGGTTGTGTTAAAATTGAATACTGTGACTTTAAATGTTGGGTGTTGCATCGCAGAGGAGCAGGGACAGAGTCTGACAACCCATGTGATCATAAGCAGAGAGTTCTTTATTCATTTCCAGCATACATCTTTATACTCTTAAAGCAGGCAAGCAAGCAGTTGCTAATTGGTTAACAAATTTAACACACCCGCAGCTGTAACTTCATAGAACTAGCCAAGGCCAACTTCTCAAAACAAAGCTCAAAGCCTAATTAACCCATCCTAAAAACCTAAACATCTTAGCTTCCCACACTACCAGCTGCCAAGCTAGCAAAATATTCTCAACACCTCCCCCCTCTACCCAAAATCAAAAAGGAGGAAAAAAAAAAAGGAATAAAAACATAAGCAAAACATTTCCAACTTATTACAGCATAACACCACAATCTATCACAAGCCAAAATTAAAACTTTATAAGGCCAACCTATATAACCATGCAATTCTTAACATAACCCCAACAACACCAAACAAAAACAAAGCACAACAAATAAATGGTGTAAATTCTACAGGAGTCCCCCCTTCTCTATAGCACACCAACTTGTGGCAAACTTCTATTACCAAATCATCCCTCAGATGTCAGGTGATCAAACTGACACTGAGGGAGGGGGGGTCCTAGAAAAACACAACATAAACCACATAAAACGCAAAAGACAATTCTGGCCAAAAAAACAAACAAACAAACAAACACCACAAAACAAAACATAAAAACATAACATAAATTTAACTCTATAAATAAATGCATGGTACATAAAATGCTATGCAGCTAACACCAATTTTCTTAATATCTAAAAAACAAAACAAAACTACCCCTACTGGGCAAGCAATCATTACATACAATATACAAATACCCTTAGTACCATCAGGCAAAAAAAAATTACATCATCAATTAAATCATTTACAGTAATACAATTGCATCCTAACTTACTTCTAGATTCAAAGCTATTCACAGCGTAAGGGTTCTTACTATTAACTTCTACCTTTAAACCCAAAAAAAAATCACCACTTATATACCCTTAGCCTAATACAATTACAATTACATAGCACAATATACAAGCTTCAACTAATGCAACAAAATTATTTATAACCAAACAATGCAAACTAATTTCTTTGCCTAAATTTATTTACAAACATTTCAAAAACACCAAAAACTTTTCTCTTTAGCATCTTTACAAAATTCAACTGCTATTCCCTCCAGCAACCACAGAGTTAACTTTGTACTCTGCCTAACATTACTCGCTAGTAGTTAATTACCTTTTCTATCAACTACACCCTCAAGGTTATCAACCAGTATTCCAAGCTTGTTGTCTGTTGCCCGCCGCCTGGCCCCGATCCTTTTTTCCTCTTCAAGTTCTCTATCTATTGCGTGCCTGCCTGGGCCCGATCCAAAGCACTTTACATAAAGGTATTTTGGGTCACATAAATTCAAAGCCATCCTCCCAAATTTCCTAGATTTATGCCTACAACTCCCCGCTTTAAGAATACTCAACAAACCTTTAGGCCGAATTTTCTCAAACTTTAAAAACAAAAAACAAATAGGCTCTAAAAAACAGGGGTTAGTAATGGGGAGGGGTAATATCATTTACAATCCAATTAGGGAGGGCAATACATGCTAAAAAAAAATTCCACAACACAGAGCGCAGCCTGCAAAATAAACCCCAAAATCCAATCAATACCACAGTTTTTAGCAGGAGTCCCAAATTTTTTCCTGCCAGTGTGCAATTCTTTGCTTCTTTACCAGGGTCAGTTCTCAATGTCTTTTTAGTCAGGAATTTCTAGACACTGGCAATATCAATGATGTGAGTGTTTTGTCTCCTGTTCCACCACCATCGTGGTTCAAGTTCTATGGGGGAAATTATCAGGACATCATCCTATACATTCAGGCAAAGCAAAAATTATCTCAATCAATTAAATCATTCAGGGAGGATCAAACAAAAAGAATCCTGGCATAGCAAACAAGCAACTTTCCTCCAGGGGCCCAGGTTGTGTACATCGTGTGGCTCTTTCAGACATTCCATCCACCACTGCAGCAGACATCTCTGATACTAACACAGTTGCAATTGCTTCACTGCTACTGCTTGCAGCCTCAAATCCCGAATGAGCAGTGGTAATATCTTGGACTAGTTCAGGAAATAGTTTTCCAGGCACTGCTTCTAAAGGCTTTAAAGTTTCAGCTGAGGTTTCCATAGATGTTACAGTTTCTGCAATGATTTGTTCTTCAATTGCTGCAGCTGTAACAGGCACAAATGTTTTTTGAGCCCCAGAGCTTTCAATACTAAAAATGGGTGAGCCAGTATCTGCCAGCTGCACAGCTAAATTCCCTTGCTCCTCTTCGTCTCCCTTTCCACACACAGGCAGTTCTTGAGGACACATGTCGCTCTGTAGAGGGGCCCCATTTACAACTGCCCCTGGGCATTCTGATACTAGGTTAGATGGCGCATCTCCTACATCATTCTGCATGGGGGCCTCAGCTGCAACCGCTTCAGTGTGCTCTGATTCCAAGGTAAACACAGTATCTTCTACCTCTGTCGTCCCAGGTGCCTCAGTTACCCCACTCTGCATTGCATCCCCAATAAAAGCTTCCTGAGTGATTTGCCACCCATCGGATCCCTGAAGCCGAGCAGTTCGGGTGGGCTTGCGCAAAGTGATGTCCATAGCAAAGGCAGTTTGGGGAGGGCCAGTGGATCCAAACCCTCGAGACCCGCGGTCAATTGGGGTCGATCGGGGCACACATCCCTTGAAAGGTATTAACTGAGCAAGACGTGTACCAGCAGTTATAGTCACAGGGGGACAGAGGGCACGTACCATTATCCCAATATTCCCCGTATAGTCGGCATCAATAAGGCCAGGCAAAACAAAAATACCTTGTTTCGATGTTGACGAACGGCCAATCAAAAGGGCACTCAGTCCAAATCCTAATGGACCATCGGTGTTGGAAGGAAGAACTTGAACCTCGTCAGTGTCTAAAACTACATCTGTCGCTGTGGCCAAGTCCACTCCGGCACTGCCACGGGTTGCTCCGGTGAGGTGTTCCAGGCAGCCGGGTTGGCGGGTGGAGGCACTTGTGTCGTCGCGCTCCTCCGAGGGGCGCTCCGCGATCCGTTTCCCGGCAGCGGTGTTCCATCCTTCGTGTAACGCGCCCAACAGTCGGCGGCGCGATGTCCAAACTTATCACATCGTGTGCAAGCGCCAGTTGCAGCTTTAGGTGACACATCAGAGGCCTGCTGCCCATTTTGCATAGGGCAGTCCCGCCGGAAATGCCCGGGTTTTCCACAACCAAAACAGGGGCCGGCTGGCCGGGTCGGTCTTCTAGCCCCCCGCTGTCGCCCGAGCAGGGGTTGTAACGCCACGGCCAGTGCAGAGGCCTGTGCCTTAGCATGAATTGCTGCCTTATCCGTCTCCTCAAGCATAGCGGCCCTACCACATGCCTCAATCATTTCCATCAGGGTCGCAGTCTTGGGCAAGGTGGCTAATATACGGCGGCAAGTGGGATTTGCATTCTGGGTTGCAAGATCAAGTCCAACTGCAGTTCTGGCCTCTGGCGTCAGATTGGGAGATCTATCAATAGCCTCTCGAAGGCGATCCAAAAAGGTGGAATACGGTTCCGATGGGCCTTGCATAATTTTAGCATAGGGAGGGACCGGCTTTCCCATCTGGGGCACCGCTTTAAAGGCAGCCAAAGCCAGTTCCTGTGATTGCTGCAGGATCCGGGGCTCAAGGCGAGCTTGCAAGTGCGGGTCAACAAAGCGACCGGCTCCCAAAAACATATCAGCAGTGGCCAGGCGCCGAGGATCATCATCCGGTAAATCCAAATTGCGGACAAGAGCCAAGTCAACTCTCTTAGCCCAATCATCTTTCCACAACAGTTTCTGTGTAGGTGTAAGAAGCATGTCAGCTAGCTTAATCGCATCGTACGGACACATTGCTTGGCCAACAAATATCTGTTCAATGATAGACTGTACATACAGATTATCTAGTCCATAAGCCATGATCGATTTCTGTGCCTCACGGATCAACTTCCAGTCCAAAGGGGCCCACCGTCTATGATTAGGGTGTTGAGGGTCTGGCGTAATCACCGGAAAGGCCTCGGGTGTTAGACCTTCAAGGATGGCTTCTCTTAAAACCCCATGCCAGCGCTGTACCGGATCCGGAGGGTCTCCAGTTGGAGGGTCCCCGGGGCCAGGCGGGGCGGGGGGGCGAGTCGAATGAAAGCACTTGTGAAGATGCGATCGCGATGATCCAGGTGGAAGACCTTCCAATCGGTCCAACTTATCACATATATGCTGCAGCTGTCGACCCTGGCGCTCCATCTCCTTATAGAAGGCATCAAACTGAGTAAACTGAGTAAACGTAGTCAAATCGGGATATGGGTTCGATGGCACATGTTCCACCCGAGCCTCCTCTGTCCCCCCGCAATCGTGGCACCCCCAGGCCCCGTGGACACGGCATGGCTTTGGAGGGGGTGCATACGGCAAGGCTGTCTCCATAGGCTCGGGCGTATCGGGGGGTAACGGGACCGTAGCAGGATCAATCATGTCGGGGCCGATAGCCACATTGGAGGGTAGTGGGGCCGTAGCAGGGGCAACATCATCCATAGGGTAGGGGTTGGAAGCCAAAGGTATCACCGTGTCCTCACCACCGAAAAACTCTCTGGCTCCAACCGGCAACACAGAAGGCATTCCGGGCGTTGGGCGGCAAAGCTCAGAAAGGGCCGCCTGCACTCCTGCCTCGGCCGCGAGAGTTTCTACTATCTCCTTCGCCTTATTCCATACTGGACTCAGGGAGAAGGCCTCCTTATCGCCCCGAGCCACCGACTTCCAAAGCTCGGAGCCTAGCCGCTCCCAAACAGTTTTATCAAAAATTGTACTTGGTTGAACAGAAAGTCCCCTTCTCCGTCCCCACCGCAGCAGACGGGATAACTTATCAGAGGGGAGCTTCTCTCCCTGCCGCTCCGCGATGCGCATCAAATATTCATGCACCGTCCTTTCTTCCGCTGATGCAGCGGTTCCCATGTTAGCTGCTCACCTCTGGGCTGGGGTGTGCCTCCCTTTTCAGACGCCCTGCGGCTTGCCGCTCGACACTGAGCTCAGGTGCACCCCTCTTTTCGGACGCCCTGCGGCTCCTAGCCGCTCGACACTGAACTCAGGTGCGCCCTTCTTTTCGGACGCCCTGCGGCCGCCGCTCGACACTGAGCTCAGGTGCGCCCCTCTTTTCGGACGCCCTGCGGCTCCTAGCCGCTCGACACTGAGACTCAGGTGCGCCTCCTTTTCCTCCTTTCAGTTCAGGCCACCAACACTGTCCTCATTCAATCACGTCGGGGTCACCATTTGTTGCATCGCAGAGGAGCAGGGACAGAGTCTGACAACCCATGTGATCATAAGCAGAGAGTACTTTATTCATTTCCAGCATGCTCTTTATACTCTTAAAGCAGGCAAGCAAGCAGTTGCTAATTGGTTAACAAATTTAACACACCCGCAGCTGTAACTTCATAGAACTAGCCAAGGCCAACTTCTCAAAACAAAGCTCAAAGCCTAATTAACCCATCCTAAAAACCTAAACATCTTAGCTTCCCACACTACCAACTGCCAAGCTAGCAAAATATTCTCAACAGACTCCCATAATGCATTAATTAACACTTAATAAATACATCAAAATTAAATACATTACAGAGATAAGAACCTGTCATGACAGACTTTACTTCATGAGAAGCTCCAGAGAAAGAAGACCCAGAGGGAGTAATGGGAGGGGCAATCCTAGGGAGACCAAAGGGGCTGGTAGAGGGAGCAGACAGAGAACAAGGGTAGAGGCAGAGTCACTGCAGGGTTGATCCAGTCTTCTGCCTCTCCCCAGTGGGTGGAAACACCGATCACTATAGGAGGAAACAATAGAGGGGAATGCCCAGAAGAATGAATGATTTGAGGACAGTTTACTGAAGGGACCCTTACCCTTGCAGAGCTTTTCTGGCTCCAACACTTACATTTCTATACAGGGCGGTTTGGCCCACAGAAATAAAAATCTGCACATCTTCCATGTGTTTTTGGACCAATGGAGAAAAACAGGTACAATTCATGTGACTTTTAAAATTGCCTATGAAACTGAGTTAACAAAATAAATGAGCTTATGAACAACCAGAAATATACTGTACTTCTCAAGTGAAAAAATATAAATGGACTTCTTGGCAAAGAAATTGTAAGTTTTTTCTTACCGGAAAAGTCACAAACTGTCTGGAAAGGAAGAGCAGACTGAATTACTCACCTCAGTGAAATTAAATATCCAGGGAATTACTGGCCCTGTGATGATGACCAGGGCTTGCTCACCTGTGGCTCCCCCTCCCTGTGCTGTGGAGGCACAGCCAGGCAGGTCTGCATCTGCAAGCAGGCACCCTGCCTCAGGTGCAGCTCCCATGGGCCCTGCTAGCCACTAGACTGGGAGCCTCCCGGCCAATGGAATGGGCTGAGCTGGGGGGCAGAAGGCAAAGCGGGAGATTGTAGGGAGCTTTGGAGGAGGGGAGGCAGTGGGGGAGGGGAGTGGTCTGGCACAAAGGGGAGGGCTCTCTGGAGAGGAGTGACAGGGGCACAGGGGTCATTGGGAGTCTCTCGAGGGGGCAGAGGGTTGTGTGGGTCTCTGTGGGGTAGGGGGCTGTGATGGATGGAGCCAGCTGCAACCTGGGTCTGCTCTGCGGGGAGTGTTGCTATAGTCCCCTCAGGAAGCCCCACCCCCCATCCTGTGTATTTTATGCCAGCCCCGGGGTGCCCATTGCTGCTCCTTTCCCCCGCCCCCGGCTCCATCTGTCTGTCCCCACAACCCCCGGCTGCGTCTGTCTGCCCCCACAACCCCCCGGCTGTGTCCTTGTGTCTGTCTGTCTCCCACAACCCCCCCCCCCGGTTGGGTCCGTGTGTCTGTCTGTCTCCCCCCCCCCCCCCCCGCTGTGTCCGTGTGTCTGTCTGACAGGACAGCTCACCGGCTGTGTCAGTCCGACAGGAACAGACCCTGCTGCTCGCTCTGCCCAGGGCTGAGAGCCGCTGCCTGTGGCTCCCTCCCACTCCCTGCTGTGGAGATGTGGCCAGGCAGCTCTGGCACCGCCCCCTGCAGCTCCCATTGGCTGGGGTTCCCGGCCAATGGGCTGTGAGCCGAGTCAGCGCTGGAGCCTCTCCGGGGCTGGGGGGACCTGCTTGTGGGGAGCGGGAGAGCTGCCCCTGAGGTGAGAGCGCCCCACATTGCCAACCCCTGGCGCGGGGACCCCCAAAGCACAGGGCCTGGGGCCCAAACATTGGTGGAGCTGAGCCCACCTTCGGGAATATTGCTGGAGCCTGGGCCTCACGGGCCCATATAACTCGCCGCCTATGTGCACTGGATCCCTGTTGAATGCAGAGTCCCGATCAAGGTGGCTCTCCTGTTATTCAAAGCCCTCCAGGGGATTGGCCTTTAATTACAGATTCTTTCTCCATGACTCTGACCTCCCACAATAACTACATTCTACTGAAACAATGACACTGATCAATACTGTTCTCAAGGCTCAGGAGTGGAGGTGCCAGACTTTCACAGCAGCTGGTCCTGGCCTATGGAACGCACTCCACAAGTGATCAAATGACCATGGGTCTCTAACTCCTTTCAGAACCAAACTTCAGCTCAGCACTCCCTCAATATTTTCCTCACACTCCTCTCACACAGAAAAAGAAACAGAGTTTGAGGTGTGTGGTTTATCTAGTTCTGTAATTAGGTTTTGTGGGTTTTTTAGCAATGGATACATTGTACAATAGCACCCAATGGTTTAGAGCTTGAAAAATTTACCTAGCATGTGCTAGGCTGAAGACTAAGCTTACTAGCCAGAGTAGAAAAATACATGTACTATCTTGCAGTCCTCATCCCCTAACTCGTGTGCCCTCTTAATGTAAAAGAATAAAACATTTGGACCTTAGTTATGTTGTTTGGTAACATATTGTCATTCAACACAGAAGAACAATATTGAGTTTATTTGACATAGTTTACTAGTATCTGTCAAGTAATACACTACTTATTTATGTGTGACCGGATATAGAGGTGATTGAATGCCATTTGATCAGTTCTACTTTTAGGCTTATCTAAACTCCAGTGAGGCTGGCACAAAACTGCCGTGAGAGAAGAGCCACAACTGGCTTGTTGATGCCCGCCCTTCCCCTCCATTGTATCCCATCCCATCCATCCCTCCCCAGCCCAATATGGGTCAGTATCTGTTTTGCGACTGGATATCAGGCAGCCAGAAGAGACCATGGTGGGGAGGAGCCATCCTCAGGTGTGTTTGTTTGCGCCGTTCTGTATGCATACACTCATACTTTTGAGGGACAATGCCCATATAAAACACATATTAATCTAGCTAACAGGTCATAAGGGCAATGAGCACCATCATGAGGTCCATGTCCAGAAGAAATGTTGGCAGTTTCAGAATATTGATGATCATTGCTTAAATACCTCTGAGGATATGTTTACACTTTGAGCTGGAGCTGTGATTCCCAGTTCAAGATGATGTATCCATCCTAATTCTGACTGAGCTAGTGTGCTAAAAATAGTGGAGCCGCAGCAGTGCGACTGGCAGGAGGTGCTAACTGTCCTGAGTATGTACTTAGGATCTGTGACAGGTATGTACTCAGGATGGCTAACCTTCCTCCACTCTCACTGCTGCAGCTGCATTCTGTTTTTAGCACACTAACTCCAGGAGAGCTAGCGTGACTACATCCTCTTGAACTGGGTAGAACTGTAGATGTACCCTGAATTTATATTTGCTTCATTGGTTAGTCACTCTGTACTAGATGCTTAAAAAGTATTAAAACTGTTTTTTCTAAGACTGGGCTTCTTTATCTAGCTCTATTTCTGTGATTGTATTTATCCTACTTATAAAATGATTGAAATATATTTTACCTTACAGTTTTAAAACTGAAGTGCTCTGCATTGATGTAACTAGGCTCTTGTTGAAGCCAGTGGAAATGCTGAGTACTTTTGAAAAGGCGACCTGTAAATGATAGATATGTACACACAAGACATCTAAACTGTAGATGAACTCAGGGCCAGGGTCTGACACCCTTACTCATGTTTAATAGTACCTTACTCCTTGAGTAGTCTCTCTGAAATCAGAGGGAGCACTCATGAATAAAGATATTACTCAGCATGAGCAAAGGCATCAGAGTCTAACGCGCAGAATTCTGTTTTGGATTCTCTTGCAAATATATTTTTGGGGTGTGGAGAGTCCCTATTCTAGTAATTCTTTTCTTTTTCTCCTATTATGTGCTGTCCCTGTCACACATTTATTTTAACTTTTGTACACTAACCCCTCCATACATAAATCTTGAATGTCATCATAAGAGAGTTCTGTATGTTATTTCATTACATCTGCTTTGGGTGTCTAGCATGTTCTGAATTTTTTTGCAAAGTGTCAAGAGTTTCCAGAATGTTTTTTTAAACTGAGTGATGGACACTAAACTCATAAACTCCACTCTACTGAACAGCTTGCCGCAATTCTCCAGCAGCATCACCATGTTTTTGTAATAGTTATGTCCAAATTGGGATCTGTGATAAAGGAAAGTTAAAAATGTTGCCAGCGTCTTGTGATTTGAATGTGTTGTTGATACAATCCAGTAAATTTAGAAGAAATATTCAAGTCATTTGTGGTACAGTCAGATGACAGTGACTCAGCAGTTAAACTCCAGCGTCTGCCGCAACGGCACCTCTTGGGAGTTTCTAACAAGAACTAGACAGTAATTAGTTTTAAAATTACTTGACATGAATAAAAAGGAACTACTCTGAGTGAAGTAGGGAAGTATATAAAAACTTCCAACAACAAAATAGGAAAGATTACTGATATTCTATTATCTTTTTTTCCCCACTTCAGCTTGACTGCTGTGAGAACCAATCTGTTCTATAAAGACGGACAAGATATTTAAGAGACACGACTCTTGAGAACTCTGTATAGTATCAATAGGATAAATTCCGCATTCAGCTAAAGCTCCTGCTCTAATTACATCAATGGGAATTTGCTACTGATGTGAAAGGAAGTAGGATTGTACCCAAAAGATGGGCGTATATATACCACTGAGGAGATTAAATCTATTAACAAACATTAATGTTACCTATTTCTACCATTTGTTTCTCTCCTACCCAGTGTACTGCTTGTGTTGTGAGAACTTACATAGGTGTAAGAGGTCAAAGGATGGAGAACATAACATTTCCCAAACATTATAGCTTCCAGCATTCTTTCCAAAAGAGTGCAAATTAAATTTTATAACTAGACACAATATTTTGCCTGGGTGGATAGGAGGATGGGGGTGGATCTACTCTGGGGAATTTTAAGGCAAGCAAAATAATACAAAAGCAGAGAGGGTTTGGTGCTAATGCTGGGAGTGAGGGCTAGTTATCATTTTGTTTTTAGGATTATCAATGCATATTCCATTTTATTGTTTACATCCAGCATACGGACAGGGATGGGTGCTCCAGTGAATTCCCAATAGTGATGGGAGGATCTAGTATGGAGTGCTGAAATTGGATGATCAATGTCTAGTTGAAGTCCTTGTATTTGCAGCCTGGCTGTCAGGCAGAGTTGATATTCCTGGGCCACTAACATTTTTATTGGTCAATGGCACATCAGCAGCAAACTTGCCAAATAGTTTGGCAACCGACTATGTGGGAAAATTAAAAAAAAGGGGGAGGAGGGATGGGTGGGTCTAACTATAATCTTGATATTTGGATTCAGAAGTTGCAAGTAAGTTCTTAGAGGGTTAAACCCTAATCATTAGCTCTTAATTTTAATGGTTTAGAAAAGACTGGTGTGAGCTCCAAATAGGTGCCTTGTGAAATCAGCTCCAAATTGCTGTTTTGTAAAATCTGTACCAGAGGAACAATCCCTTTTTCTGTTCAGAGAAGCCATTCCATGGGTACAGAAGGACCAGCACTAATGAAGTAGTGAGGTCTGAAATACAGAATTTACTTCACAGAATCCCTCAACTACATTAGGGGGAAAATATCCAGTTGAACTAGTGCTAACAAGCTCAGTAGCAAATGTAACTGAGGAGAAACTGTATTCAGCACCATTTTCAGCCAAAACATTGTGCTTCTTTACCCAAAACTTTAATGATCAAATGGCATATACTTTAATGCCTGAATCCAAATGTCAATATTATAGACACCCCTCCACAAATTGTGTACATCCTGCTTTAAAAGATATAATACAATTTTATGATATTGATAATTATACACACACACTATATATGTGTGTGTGTAATTTTTATTAATTTAATATAATGATTTATTGAAAGATATAAATTATATAATGAGAGAAATCACACTCATGTTAAAATAGTTATGTATATTTTGCATTAACATACTTGGATAATAAAGATAAATATTCATTTGTCCAATTTTATTTAATTTTTGAGACTGGAAATTAATATAATCTATTGAAATGAAAGTGTGCACTTTGGGGTTTTTTTTCTGTAACATGGTATAATGCATATTGGGTAAGGAATATTGTACTTTTTCAGGGCACCTGCAGTGGGATTATTTTAGAGGAACAGGCATTTTTAAAAAGCACCCTGTTCTTCTTCTTCAAGAAACATGCTAAAATAACTCAGTTGGCTGTTAACTGTTAAAACAGTGATACCACACTATTAGTCATTCTGTTGAACATTTCAGTTTAATAAATGAGAGATGAGTCTGATGTGAAAAAGAGGAAGCAACTTGGGTTGATATAGTTTGACTTCTCTTCACGGAACAGAATTGCTCATTTAAAACTGAAGGAAAGCACATACTGTATCTGAAAAGCCAGTGAAGAAAATACATACAACAGATCATATGCCTGAGACATTACTGAAGGTAACATTTTTCTGAATAATTTTAGAGGCAGTAGATATGTAGTACCTTCATTATAGCAAGTTGTGAGCATTAAAATGTCTTTAAATAGATTATTATTGATTTGTATTACATTGTGCCTAGAGATCCCAATGAGGTTTATAGAGGTTTATATTAGACTTATAGAAAAAGACACTCCCTGCCTTCATAGATCTTAGAATCTTAGTTTAAACCAAAGTTTAACAGGTCAATGAAAAGTTGGGGGCAAAAGAGACACGTTACAATAATACAAACATTTATTCATAGACAGCTGTGTATATGCTGTGGAATTCAATACTGGGTCTAAAATTCAGTTGATACTCTGTTTTGTAAATTGTATCATAAATTGTAAATTTTCATGAGGCTGAGGCTAAGCAGATATTATGTTTAACATACACTCCTGTCTGAGTTTCATTCTTCAGTGTATTTTTTAAAAACGGTCTTACAAACTTGTGTGTAAATTTAATGCTCATAAATTGTAGGTACTGGCTGGAGTAATTCGTATAGTGTACTTAATGCTAATTACAGAGAAAAACAAGGAGCAAGAATTTATCATCCTGCTTACTAAGATTGTGATCCTGCACTTCCGATGCAGGCAAAATTCCTGTTGTTGCAAAGGGGAAATTTGCCCTTATAAAGGCTGTGAAACTTCCTGAGTTCATTGACTAAGTATTGTTCCATTCAGCAGTTCATTACAAAGTGCCAGAACATCTCTCCCCAATAAAGGGTAATTTTCCTACATTCCATATAGTAGTCACTGCCTTCACATTGAACACATCCCTATAGCCACGTTCTTAAAGCATTTAGCATGTTTGGTCTAATAATATTAATAACAATAAATCTCAAATTCTCTAGCATCACTAGCAAGTGACATATATCATTAGGATTCTATAATTACTCAGGTGTACATACATTTCTCCGGTAGATTAGTTGCAAAGAGGCATATGTGAGAGAAATAAAATATAAAACAAACAAGAAATGAAAAACAAACTTCTCTGGGCAGACTTAGCAGACCAAAGTAATAACAGGACATATAATTCCACCCTGTATATCATTCTGATGTTGCCAAACTGTTATATGATCCAATGGTCTAATAACTAGAGTTGTTAGTTTCCAGTTAAAAACCCAAACCATTTTTCTTTCTGAAAACAGTTTACAGTCAAAAGGTTTAGGTTTTGTAAAAATGTTTGGTTGACATACACTGAAAGTTTACTGAAAACCAGGGTGGTTTTTAACCAAAAACTAAACATTTTTACTGAAAATCTGAACCAAAACCCACTATGTTATTGGAAACCAAATATTTTAATCATAAAAAGCTCAGATTTTGGTTTCTGAATTTTCTACAACAACAAAGGAAAGGAAAAATTTCAACCAAAAAGAAAATTATAAGTGCAAATGTTTTGGTCACTTTGTTGGAAAAATGGGAAGGTAGGTATGGTAGTGTTAGGCCATGAAAGGCCTTGAAAGTGAAGACAAGTAGCTTATTTTTGATGCGATAAAAAAGGGAGAGACAGTGGAGGGAGGCAAAAAAATAGTGGGGGACATAGTCAAAGTGATGGGTTAGGAGAATGATCTTTGCAGCAGCATTCTAACTGAAGAGAGGGGCAAGACTGCATTTGTTAAGCCAGAGAAGAGGATGCTGCAGTAAATGGGATGATAAGAGCCTGGATAAGAGTGTTACTTGTGCAGATGGATAGGGAAGGCCATATCTTAGGGCTAGTCTACACTTACATGCCAGTTCGACGCGGAGAGTTCGACTTTTCGGAGTTCGAACTATCGCGTCTAATATAGACGCGATAGTTTGAACTCCGGAAGCGCTCCGTTCAACTCCGGTACTCCACCACTGCAAACGGCGGTGGCGGAGTCGACCTTGGAGCCGCGGAGTTCGGTTCCGTGGCGTCTGGATGGGTGAGTACTTCGAACTAGGGTACTTCGAATTCAGCTACGCTATTCACGTAGCTGAATTTGCGTACCCTAGTTTAACCCCCGTTCTTAGTGTAGACCAGGCCTTAGAGATCTTATGCAGAAAGAATAGGCAAGATCTAGTCCTAGCCTGGATGTGAAGATCTAGAGAGAGGTCTCGGTGACACCCAGGTCGCAGGCAGTATGGTGGTGGTGTTCAAAACGATTGAGAAAGTAGGTAGTGGGGATGGCTTGTAATGGAGGGAGATTAAGAGTTCTATTTTAGCCAGGATGAGCTTCAGCTGATCGCTATAAATCCATGAGGAAATGCCAAAAAATCTGAGATTTTAATTTGGACAGAAGACGACCAGTCTGGAGTAGAAAGGTAGATCTGTGGTTGTCAGCACAGAGATGTTTGTGGTTGAAATTTCCCAGAGATAAGGTTTAGAAGGAGACAAGAAGGAGACCCAGAACAGAGACCCATGAATCCCAATTCACAGAAGACAGGAAAAAAACTTCATGGTGTCAGTGGTAAATGCCAATAAAAAAGGTGATTTTACTGAGCAGCACCACTGTACACCCCCTGCTCTTTACTCTTCCGCTGGAAAACCACTTTTACCCAACTGAGGCAAAACTCAATGTCTATTTTCAACAGACAGTAACTGTGGACAAAGACTGTTGCTAAGTCCAGCCAGGGGGTTTGAAGGGCACAAATATGGAAAAGGGTGGCAAGAAATCCACCTGCATACGGCAGTGCATGTAGCTGGAATGTAAGGGCCTGAGCCAAAGCCAATTCAAAATCAATGTAAGACTCATATTGACTTCAGTGGGTTTTGGATCAGGCCCTTAGTGCACTGGCTGGTGCACGTCCATAGTCTGATAGAATGTGCATTTCAGTCAAAGGTAGGGTGACCAAACAGCAAATGTGAAAAATCTGGACAGGATCCTATATAAGAAAAAGACCCAAAAATTGGGACTGACCCTATAAAATCGGGACATCTGGTCATCCTAATCAAAGGGAGCATATTTATGTAGTCAAGGGGTCCTATTGTCCTGTGAGTACATATGCTCTGTTGAGCAGCAAATGATAGCTGGCATCAGTAGTGTAAGACTTATTCCTTGTGCTACAAGAAGCAGAGCAGTAAGACATCTTGCCCGGAGGTCAGTATGTCTCTGGTATTGCAGTCATAATTGGAATTTTGTTTATGCTGCAGTTACCTAATTTTTAAATGTGTAGATTTGGAAGGCCCCCAGGGATATATACCTGTTGGTAACAATTGAAAATGTGGTATTACTCTGTTGGTGACTGGTGGCTCTACCCTGTTTTATTTTTAGTTGTTGGATGGATATGCTGCAGGTTCGTGTTGTTAAGTCTTTGTACAAATTGGCAGGCATCTTGCCAAATATATTACCAAATTCAGAAAAGAAAATCCACCCCACTTTATATAGTAGATATCTAGTTGACTTTTCATTTAAATTGAGCTCTAATTCTTTCCTAGCATTAGAGGCATTTGGGGATTAGCAATGAGTACACACCTATCTTGTTCTATAAGTAATTTTTCTGATATGTGTTGCTGAAGTTACAGATTTTGATTTTAGCAGCCATTCTGAGCCCAGCAATTTACAGAATTCTGGAGACCCCAGGTCTAGATTCACAAAAGGACTTGGGCAGCTAAACCTTACATTTAGGTGCTTAAATCCCAGATGCACCCCTGCAATCTACAAAACTTGCTCTCCGCTGCCACCTAACCCTGTCGGCTGTGGCACCTATATTTTCACTGTAAAAGTTCCCTAGGCACCTAAGTTTCTACATATGTATTGCTACCTCACTTTAGTTATTTGGATGCCTACGGGTATGTCTACACTGCAATTAAACTCACACTTCTGGCCTGTGTCAGATGACTCAGACTCGTGGTGCTTGGGCTGTGGGGCTATAAAACTACCATGTAGCTGTCTGGACTCACGCTGAAGCCTAGGCTCTGAGACCCTGCTCATGGATACCTACAATGTAGCTTTATACCCTCACACCAAGCCCAAGTCAGCTCACACAGGCCAGCCAAGGTGTTTAATTGCAGTGTAGACATACCCTGAGCCACATCAGGATCCACAAACCAGGGAAAGATTGGTGTGCAAGGCCTGATCCCATAAGATTGCTGTGAGCATGCCTTCCAGATAAGGCCCCATTCAAAATCTGGCTAGTGAAGGATTTGCCCAGTGGTTGGAGCACTCACCCAGCCTGTGGGAGACCTGGATTCAATTCCCCCTCTGCCTGCTGAGGAGACAGGATTTGAAAAGGGGTCTCTCACTGCTGAGAAGAATGCTCTCACCATTGGGATATGGGATGTTCTAATGTGGAGCTCCCTCAATCTCCATTGAAGTTGTTCCACTTTTTCTAAAGAGTGATTGGAGCAGGGGGAATCAACCAGCATGGGGGAGGATAGCTCAGTGGTTTGACCATTGGCTTGTTAAACCCAAGGTTGTGAGTTCAATCCTTGAGGGGGCCATCTAGGGATCTGGGGCAAAAATCTGTCCGGGGATTGGTCCTGCTTTGAGCAGAGGGTTGGACTAGATGACCTCCTGAGGTGCCTTCCAACCCTGATATTCTATGATTCTACCTCCCAAGTGATTGCCCTAATCACTGGGCTACAAAGTCATTTGTAGAGCCCTGTGAGGTTACACAAATGTGTATCTGCAGATATTCATGGATTTGCAGGGTTCTACACTTGGGGCCAGACTGTGGCTCCGAGGCATCCCCCTGCCAGAGCCTGGGTGGGAGAGCTGCATGGGCAGCTGTGCAGAGCCTGTGCGGAGTCATGGACCCTCCACCTGCCCTCAGCTGGGTGGGGAGCATGGGAGGCGGGGACATTGCCGGGGGTTGCTCTCAGCCTTCCCCACACTGCAGGCAGGTGGAAAGTGTGCTGTGGCTCCCTGCCTGGGCTCCACGCTGGCCAGGGAGGGTGGAGATCTTTGGAGCTGGTCGGGGGCTGTTCGTGCCCCCCGGACAGGGCAGGTGGAGGGTCTGCTACAGCTGCCTGCCCAGCTCCTACCATGGCCAGACTGCAGTTCTGAGCCGCCCACTCCCTGGCCAGAGCCAGGTCGGGAAGAGCCACGTAGGCACCTGTGGGGAGCCATGGCAGACCCTCCACCTGCCCTGGCCGGTGGACACGAGCAGTCCCCATCAATGTCCCTGCCACCTGTCCAGGGCAGGTGGAGGGACCCAGGCTCCACACAGTTGCCAGCGTGGCTCTCCCTGACCCAGTTCCAGCCGTGGGGGTGGCTCGGAGCCACTGCCCAGTCACATTTAGAGTCGGCAGGGCCAGTGATGAGCTGCCAAAATCTTAACAACCGGTTCCCTATAAAAAGTTCTGATTTAAGGGGGGGGAGCAGGGGAGGGCCTAGGGGAGACATCTTCATGGGGCCAGGGGCCCCTGCAGGGCCTGGGCCAATTGCCCCACTTGCCCCCTCCCCTCTGGCCAGCCCTGGAGCTTGCAGCAGCCCCCCCACACACCTTGCTGGGCCATTCAAAAATCGGCAGCAGGATGACTCCAGAGCTCAGCTGAGCTGCCCAGCTGATGCCAGTGGCTGGCCACGCTGCAGCTGGGGGTAGCGGGGGAAGGGCTGGAGGAGCCTCAGCCTCCCCAGCTGGGAATCCTGGGAGCAACGGGATGGTCCGGCCTGTGGACCAGAGTTCTTTGCCCACCCCCTGGCCCTTTAACAACCAGTTCTCCACGGAGGTCTAATTTTAGCAACCGGTTCTTGAGAACCTGTGGGAACCTGCTCCAGCTCACCACTGGGGAGGGCAGCTGTGGGGAGCCATGGCAGACCCTCCACTTGCCCTGGGCATGGGGTCTAAACAGCCAACCACCCAGTGTCCTGCCCCCGAGGTCTCCTTCCCACAGCAGTGCTGCAGTTCGTCACAGCTGCCCGCCCGGCTCTTACCGACAGAGTCTTGCATGGGTACAAAATTTGTATCTTCATCTGCACTGTTCTCTGCAGAAATGGTCCATGGACATAAAGCCGATTCCCATGGATTTGCAGGGATCTGGCCATTTGCACTCTCTCTTTTTCTGGCCCAATGGCTATTCAAGTAGTTAGCTGAAGTGGAATAGCTTCAACAGGATATATTGAGAGACACCCTCATCAAAATATCCCATAGGTCAGTGATTAAAGCACTCACCTGAGAGCTGGGAGGCTTGGCAGTGGAGGATGAGTGAACATGAGTCTTTCACATCTGAGTGACTGCTCTAACCACTGGGCTAAAAATTCTAAGGAAGGCACTACTTTCTCCTCCATTTCTTGCAAGGAATGACTTAGGTGCCTAAGCTGCATGAGTCCAGCAGAGGGGTTTCTAGCTGTGGATCGCAAGCAGAGTTAGGTGCTTCTCTGCAGCCCGGCCTGCGATGCATATCTCTGTTAGAAGGGAGGGGTTTAGACACCTCTCTCTCATCAGCATCTGCTGTTGGCTAGTTCAGGTGGTCACCTGCCTAGCATGCTGGCTTTTGTGGATCCCATACTTGGGTGCCTATCTCTCCCCATTTGTTGTACAGAGAGCCTAGGTACTTAATCTGGGCTTTTTTGGACTCCACTGATTTTTCAAGGTGCCTAAAAGTTAGGCATTGCAACACCCGAGTTCCTTTGTGGATGTAGACAAAATTATAAGTTTGAAGGAAGTGGTGGAGGCCTTATGCCAGCTGAAGAAAGTAAATGAATACCAGCGGTATTTGGGGTAAGGTGGGGAATTGGGAGAAGAAAATAAAGCATAAGGTGTAATGTAGAATGGGAGTCATCAAATCTAGTTTCAGGAGAATCCGCTAGTATTGTATTTGGGGCATGGGAGAGGGCTCTGATTTTTGTGTGGGACTGATATAACTGGGAAATAGAGAAAGTTACAGTTGGGGAAAAGTGATTAAAAAGTTCAGATAAGCATCCAAAAGATTTAGGGGATTATTCAACCTCTGAACTATTTGAGGTCAGTCCAAAATAAAACTCAATATTTTTAAATACAGCTTAATTGACATTAGAGTCCCTCATTTGTCAAATTATTTCATATAGCGCATATGCACACATGCATTTCGTTTCATACATTAACTATTCAGCTTCATAGGAGCTGATTGATATGAAAGCACATCAATTTGAGTTTGCCTTGTTCCATCCATAAGACCAATACCAATAATTTTCTTACAGAAGAAATTCACAAAAAGTTGAATAATGACATATTATAAATGTCAGTTTTTTCTCACACTTTTGGAAATTCAAGGAACAAACAATTATTTTAAAAGAAATGCATAACACAATGAGATACTTAGCATCAGATTCTGATCCATTTATTCACACTGAGTACTACCTTGCTGCACAAGTAGTCTGATTGATTTCAGTGGGGTTATTCAAAAGGTAAGGAACTACTTAACATGCGTAAGGGGATCAGAATCTGGCCCACAGAGTTTGGAAAATACATGATGTCCTGTAAGTGCTCCACTGCTGGGGATGCCTTAAGAGTATATGTAACCATGATTTAGTTATTTTCGTAACATTTT
Organism: Mauremys mutica; assembly: GCF_020497125.1. Lineage (NCBI taxonomy): Eukaryota > Metazoa > Chordata > Testudines > Geoemydidae > Mauremys > Mauremys mutica. The sequence continues at coordinate 162,947,566 of NC_059075.1, read as the reverse complement.
TAACAGCATAATATGACAATGCTGAAATCCCCACATCTGCTTATACACAAGGGCACACTTCCTCCTTTCAAATGTCATTACATATTTTTAGATACAAAAATCCTGGGATCTATATTCTTTCAACAGACTGCACAACACAAGCTGTTTTGGAAAAAGACAATGTCATACATGCTCTTTTTTGGTTAATTTTAGGCACAACTTCCCTCCCTCCCCCATTTCTCTACCCTTTCTTTCTCTGGAAAGGAATCTAGGAGTCTCTGGGTGAATAGGTTCGGAGACCTCCCATTCACTGGTTGGTGGTGAGAAGGTTAACACACTTTCCCTGCACAGATTTCATCCTACACTGCAGGGATTGCCTATGGAAGGTGAGAGGACTGTGGCTGGGCTCAGCTGGAAGGAATTATTCTGTTAGGAAGGATAAATTATAAGAGAAATGAGTGCTGGAGAGTCTCGTTCTCTGGATTTTGTGCTAATTTGGAAACCAGATTTGCCCTGGCTTTGAGAAGCTCTTTTTATTTTGTTTGTTTGACTCTCAAATCTGTGTTGCTTCTCCTTCACCTGGCCCTTGACTGACTTTTTCTATCGTGTTATTGTCTGAACTCACTTCTATTCTTGACAATAACTTTTCATTCGTGTGTTCCATGTGTGTTCCACCATTTGTGTGAAACAGTTCTGAGTTGTGACGCTCTTTTTCTCCCCCTCTTTAACATATCGCATTTCACTGTTCACTCTAGTACCCTCTCCATGACATGGAAGTGATTTGAAAGAACATGGAGGAAGGCAGGGAACAAATATCACATAGATAAAAGAAGAGAGGGAAAGGGAAAAAGGAAGATGAAAGGAAAGAGGAAACTAAGAGACACTGAAAAACCAGCATAAGACAAAAGATTTACAATAGGACTCAGCCCCTAGGTTGAGTTGGGTGAGTTCTCCTGCTGTCACTTGGATAGCACTGGCAGCAAAGAATCCTGTGGCACCTTATAGACTAACAGACGTTTTGCAGCATGAGCTTTCGTGGGTGAATACCCACTTTTTCTTGCATCCGAAGAAGTGGGTATTCACCCACGAAAGCTCATGCTGCAAAACGTCTGTTAGTCTATAAGGTGCCACAGGATTCTTTGCTGCTTCTACAGAACCAGACTAACACAGCTACCCCTCTGATACTTGGATAGCACTGATGACACTAAATGTGTTTTGGGCTTCCATGATGTTCTGTCCTGATGTCAGGAATCAGAGCCAGTCTCTGGGCAACCTACTGAGTGCAGCTGGCCTAGAGTAGGCTGCCTGATTGGCTACCCTGCCTGATTGGTAGGAAGAATTATCAGACCAGCTGTTAAGCCCCACAGCAGTTTAGTGGCTGCTCAAAACATTCACCCATGGCTGTGATAGTATCTGTGTCTGTTTCTGCTCATGTTCCTGCCTCAGACCCAGCCTTGCCTCACTCTGGCTAACTGGGTTCTGACCTATGGCTCCTGTTCCTGATTTCTGGCTCTGGCATCTGGCCTCTGACTTGGGTTCTGATCTTCGGCTTCCAGGCGCCAGCCACTAAGCATGACTACCCGAAGTCCTGGTCTCTGACATCTGGTGTGTTATGGGGTAGGATACCTGTGAGAGACAGTAGTCTGATACCATCCAGCATCCTCTGGGAATTCTTTTCCATCCTGCTTTCACTATATCAAAGTTTGAGATGATTCTCGTAGGAAGTTGGTAGCCATACCACCTTAGAGAGCATTGGGCAACTGTTTGAGAGAGCAGGACCTGCTTAGTTAGGAAGTGGATCTCGTCACTTGACTTGAATTTGTACCTCTTGATTTTTTGATCATTTGGAGATGCTTCAACTGAATGGTGTTTAATTTCTTTTCAGTTTTGATCATGACAGGCCATGTTTCAGTCCCATAGGTCAGAATACTGACCACAAAGCTTCATCTCTCTATTTATCAAGGTGTTTGGGGTTTCAGTGAGCTTCTGGTGCAACAGTAATAATAATAATTAATGAAAGGAAAAAGTGAAAGGCATAAGAGGGAAGCAGCAACACCTGTAGCAAATTTTAGAAGAATATGTTTAATAGAAAAGTGGAATGCCAAACTATTACAATAAAATACTGTCAATGTAAATAGTGAACGTATACACATTGGCACCTAGTAATTCAGAATGCTATCATTCTGCTTTGATATCATCTTACATTTAATTTGCACGGGTATAATTGACTACCCAACGTGCAAAGTGGTGAAAATCAGGCCCATAGTACAGAAAGGTGTGTATGATTTTCCTGCCTGGTAGAATCTATCCCTGACTGGGGACTGCTATATTATGCCTGCCAGAGTAAACTTTTATCTTTAGATCTTTAATTTTTTTTCCAGAGAGGGGTGTCTTTGGAAAACACCATATTGCCTCAAATAGTAGGTGCTGTCCCTGGGCCCTGCATAAGGGATTTATTCTTTCCATTACATATCATTCTGTCTAACCTAGGCTGCTCAAAAGATAACACATAGGCCAGTTTGCAGCTGCCATCCCCTACCAGAGTCTAATGTTTAATAGCAACACTAGCAAAGACTCAAGTGCAGATAGGATAAATCACTTTTGAATAAAATTAGTAAATGTCCTTGACAAGAAGGCTCTACGGGGATTGTGGGGGAAATGTGGGTAGGGATCTCTGGGCTCAAGAAGTAAGAGAACCACTATGAAATTATTCTCCTTGATCTCTTCCATCTCAAACCTCTATGGGATTCCTGCTCTAAGATACTGAGCACATTACATATTTTCCACACTTCAATACCAACTGCAGAAACTCATGGAGTTTTTTTAGAGCAGTAGGCATGCTGGCCTGAATCAGAGTTAATACAAAGAACTTGAACTACTGATTAGGTGTCTATATTAGGACTCTTGTTAGTGTCTGAACTAAGAATACAAGAACAGCCATACTGGGTCAGACCAAAGGTCCATCTAGCCCAGTATCCTATCTTATGACAGTGGCCAATGCCAGGTGCCACAGAGGGAATGAACAGAACAGGTAATCATCAAGTGATCCATCCCGTCGCCCATTCCCAGCTTCTGGCAAACAGAGGCTAGGGATACCATCCCTGCTAATAGCCATCTAGTTCTTTTTTGAACCCTGTTATAGTCTTGGCCGTCACAACATCCTCTGGCAAGGAGTTCCACAGGTTGACTGTGTTGTGTGAAAAAATACTTCCTTTTGTTTGTTTTAAACCTGTTGCCTATTAATTCTGTTTGGTGATCCCTAGTTCTTGTGCTATGAGAAGGAGTAAATAACACTTCCTTATTTACTTTCTCTACACCAGTCATGATTTAAAGACCTCTGTCATATCCCCTGTTAGTCGTCTCTTTTCCAAGCTGAAAAGTCCCAGTCTTATTAATCTCTCCTCAGAGGGCAGCTGTTCCATACCACTAATCGTTTTTGTTGCCCTTTTCCGGTCCTTTTCCAATTCCAATATAACTTTTTTTTGAGATGGGGCGATCACATCTGCACTCAGTATTCAAGATATGGGAATACCATGCATTTATATAGAGGCAATATGGTATTTTCTGTCTTATTATCTCTCTTTCCTAATTATTCCCAACATTCTGTTAGAGAAACTATGCCTCTCAATTTAGCAGTTCAACCACTTCACCTAAAGAAAAATGTCAATGTTTGCTTCCATTTATACTTTTACTTTCACATCATATTGTCTTTTTAAAAACATCCCAGTCTTGATTGTTCCCAGTTTTCATGGTTAAAATGCCCTCTGTTTGCCTGTTTTACTCTGTGGCTTCTATCTTCCTTCTTAGTACATTAGTTTCTATTTCTTTTTTTAGACTCTGACGCTGCCACCTTTCTTTATTTTGACTTCTCTGTGGCTAGCCTGATTGAAAGTATGCTAGAACTGGGCCCTTGGCTTAAGAAAATAAATACTAGGATGCCTCCCCAACTATATACATCTGTTTTATTGTCGTGAGAAATATATTTGTATCACTGACCCAGATTCTCTGACGAGGCTGCACTGATCTTGACACAGGATCCGAGGAAGGGGGCAAAGATGACTTTATACCACTTCTGCGGCTCCCTAATTCAGGGGCTGGTAGGAAGCCACTCTGTCCCCAAGCTAGGGATAGCCAGTGCAGTGGTGCCTCCATCCTCATCTGCTTTTCCTCATATAACTGTGTTCAAGCCAGTGGGGGGATTGGCACAGAGCTAATATCCTGGCTCTGGCCATCATCATAGGGAATCCCCTTATGTAGGAGAGATCCTCAGAAGGCCAGTTAAACTAATTTCATGGTCCCTATTCAACTTTGGAGCTGGTCTGAGGATGTGGCCCAATGTTTGCATAACTTTATTTCAGGATGTTACGTTGACAAGAAGTGAAACTGTAATGAAAGCACTGATCTAACATTTATGAGGTATTGAGTCTCGGGGATGAGAAGTTGTGTATACTTTTTTTTTTTCTTTGTGGGTTCTTAAAATCATGTGAGAGTGAGTCAAACTCACGTTGTATTTATGTGACTTAATAAAATACCATCAAATATTCCCGTAGTAGTTGCCTGCCTTTTTCAGCAAAACTGGTTTGATAAACCTGTGCTGTAGCATGTGACAATGTAAACTACTATTGGACAACAACTACAGTTTAGAGTTCAGAAGCATCTGTTTAAGTCTGCAGTCTCGTAGGATTTAGAACAACGCAGAGAAAGGGAAAAAATATCAGTGTATCACTGAATGCTTCCTTAAATTTAAAACATGAAGCAGGGGATCTAAAAATTGTTACTTGCAGTGCTAGTTACTGCAAAACTTTTGCAAAATTTTCAAAGTAAAACAAAACACAAAAACGTGCATTGTGTTGCTATTGCAAATCTTGATTAGGTTTTTTTATTGTGTCACTGTATAGTATTAAGGCCAAATTCTGGCATGAGGCTTACATATATTTTCATTGGAAAGTGTGAAATTTACCAGCAGAGTTCAGAGGTGCAAAGGTTACTTAATATTTATTTTAGTGTCCAAAAAGTGAGCTGTCTTGAAGAGCTTACAGTCCAAATAAAGAGATGTTTTTACACATGGATACAGGACAACGGGATAAGGGTAGGGTGAAAAGAAGGCAAGGTTTAAAGTAAGGAGACTGTGTGACTGCTTAGACAGTACTGTATGCGTCCTGAGGCACTGGGGGATATTTGAGTTGTGAATCTTGTTTTGTCTAGACTATCATTCTGCCTGGGATCTGACGGCAGAAAACCTGGCGAAACCCATCTGGATCAACTCATTTTCTATCTGCTTCAGGAGAAAAGGGCATGGACTGGGGAGAAGAAAAAAGGTTGCCAAAAGCAAGACATATTCCATGCAAAAATCCATCATTTCCTGGCGTTTGCTGACATACTCAGCAAAGTGCTCTGTGTACCTTAGCTAAGCCAACTATGCCAACTCAGTTGCTATAATAACAGTATTGCTAACCCCATGTGTTCAAAAATCACGAGTGAGTCCTCAAATAATCATGGGATTGGCTTAAAATGAGATTTTTAAGATAACCCCCCCAAGAAATCTTTTTTGTTTACAGCTGATTGTTATTTTATTTTTTAATTTTTGAGCCTTGAAGGTTCAAGTTTGATAGCAAGCTTCAAAACAAATCACTCCCATTGACTGAAATAGCAATGAGACTTTTCCTTAAGTACAGCTTTCTGAATCCTTTCTCCATGTCTCAGATTTAATTAGGTTTCTGTTTAGGTTCTTATTCCCAGAAGAGCAAGTACCACTTCTTATAGTAGAAGTTCTCTCTCTCTCATTCATAAGGACAAACAGGTCTATCTCTTTGCATCAATATTCACAGTTTGCATAAGCTCTTTCAAAGCAGATTTCCATTTTTAATGGTTTTAATTAGCATTTACGAAAAAACTGGTTTAATATGATATAAAGTGACAGATTTAATTCGTTAAGTGGATAATAATAAAATGTGAATTGATTTGTTTCACTAGAGTTTAAAAGGCTTCTGCTCAATGGGGCCTCCTTGTTAATTCATTAAGCATGCTTTGGACCTTATGGAGTTATTTTTATTTAATTAACACAGATGACTCCCAGGAGATAGTGTCCTCCACAGACGTAAGTGATAGAGACAGTAATTCAAAACCTATTTATAGGTCTTTGTTTTCATTTACTCTAAAAGGGGATTTAAAACAAACCTACATGAGATCATTGTAATAAAGCAATAGCTAGTGAAGTCCTGGAACAATCACACATGCTATGGAAAGATGGTCTTGTGGTTAAAGCACAGGTCTGGGCATTGGGAGATCTTGGTTATATTCCTGGCTCAGGCACTGACTTCTTTTGTGATCTTGGGCAACTCACTTAAACCAATATTTTCAAAAATAGACATTTATTTTGGGTTCCTCACTTTGTAGGATTCTACCCTGAGACATCTGGGTTCTATATATCAGAAGTGCTGAGCACTTGCAACTCCCTTGGGGTCAATGGGACCTGTAGAAACTCAGCATATCTGAAAATCAGACACAGAATTGGAAGGTGCCAATTGAAGCATGAAAAATCAGTGGCCACTTAAAAACAATTTGGCTATTAACTCTGGTTCTCATTTTCTCCATCTATAAAATGAATAAAATATATTTACTCAACCGCACAAGGATTTATTCAGTAAGAATTTAGGAATGAACCCACCAGCTTCAAAATTCTGATTAGTTCAAAAAAGCAGTTTGCACAGTAACTCAGCAATACTAGCTGATCAAATCACATTATTTCAGTGCTCTACTTTCTACACTGGCTCCTCATTGAATACAGAATCAAGTTAAAGGAGTTGGACCTTATTTTCAAAGCCCTTCCACGGGGTTGGCCCAAGTTACCTGAGGCACTACCTTATACTACATGGTCATGACCTTCCATGAGAGCTATGTTCTATTAGTGAAGTGGAATTGTTGTACTCAAGAGTGAGACTTTCAAACTTGCAGGAGAGAGAGCTTTCTTGACCATTGGCTATGTAATTCTGTTCCAGGAAATAAGAACCCCCCATGAATCGTATTGACTTCAGATCCATCACTGTCAATTCTTAAATCAAGATGTTTTCCTAAAATATGTGTTCTAGTTCAACAGGGATAAATTAGGAAAGTTCTACAAACCTGTGTTATGCACAAGGCCATACTAGATGACCTTCTGCCCTTTATAACCTGTGAGTTGGATCAAATTGTAAACCCCATTCCTTTGACCTGATCTTCCCAGAACAATACAACAAAAACAAACCAAATCCCCACAATGATTAGATGATGGAGACAGAGATAATGTGTTTACTCTTACAATTTTTAGGTTGCTAGAATACCATGGTATAAATATCTAGACAGAAGAACATTTGAGATCTTTGGATGGAAAACATGTACAGATATGAAAAGTATTATTATCCACAGTTGGATTATCTTTTGGTATTGTGCACTACACACCATCCAATTTCTGCATGGGATGAGGCAGGTCCTGAGGAAAAAATATTATGTGATTCCATAATTAAAGTTGCACCCTAATTAATTTGCCTCAGGGGATAGAGTTAAAGTTGCATGACAACCTTCCCTAACATTAAACCAGCTTATCTTGCAAACTTAATATATTTTAAATGTTGTTTTTGGAATGGATTTTTTTTCAATAAATAAAGATTTTTAAAATGCTGTCAATTACTAGTTAGCAGAGTGCTGAATAAGGCAGGTCTCACTGAAGCCCTGCTTCATTCAACAAACATATTAGGGCCCTGATTCAAAGTCCTTTGAAGTCCATAGAAAGAGTTCCCCTTGACTTCTGTGCGCTTTGGAACAGCCTATAATAAAGCATACAGAATGCTCATTTAGCCCTACCTCCTTCAGAGCTCTACTTTTACATAACTGATCTGTGGTAATGATGGCTTAAGTTCTTTTTAATGGTCACTGCTGTTTGTATTTGTTCCAGGAAGGTTTGGTAGAAATCTTTCCAATTGCCATTTGCCTCAGAGTCTTGTGCTTTCTATGGGATTTAATGACATGTTCTTGTTCCTTTGTTTCCAGTGATTCTAGGAGAGTGCTGGCGTTCAATATAATTAATCAGGAAATTCTGTATTTTGGTGCTGAGATCAGGGATTGCTATTCTTCACTATAAAGTTCCCATACTAGTTAGCAAAGGCTGGAGACAGTTTCTTCGCCTTTGTTGGTTATTTTATTCTGTATTAGTTGGCAAATGCAGAGGATTATTCTGGAGGACTGCTGCTTCCTCAGATGAAATGTCAGCAGTGTCCTCCCTCTATTCCACTGTTCCTAAGTTTTATTTTATACATGGCAGTTCAGTTTTCATTTAATTTTATTCAATTGAATTCAATTGTGCTTTAAAGATTTTTGCACCTCTCAGCTGAATTTTTTTGTCTTGCTAGGTCTGAAATTACAGAAAAATCAAATCCCTTGAGACTCTGTCCATTGCTTTTTTGTTTTAAGAAAGCATTTATTTTTGCTTTTATGGTTTTTCACAGGATCATTGGTGATACCTCTTTATTGTTGTTAATGTGCAGGTATTTTTTTATTTCCATCGATATAAAATGTTTAAAAGGAAAATCTTCTAAGGGCAAGCAGTTAAGCTGCAATGATTTTAATATATAGTCTAGGGGGATGCTTGTGGTCATATAGAAGACAGGTGGATGATGCAAGAGATATTAGGAGAGAACTTTTACCTTTTGGAGGTTTGTATTCAGCAAGGTAATTAATAGAGCTCCTTGAAAAATCACAACATTTTTAGCAACCATTTTTTATTTTAGAAAATGTCCAGGTTTTTTTCCCACTGAAAATCAATTATTTTGAATGAGAGCAATTCTCCAGAAATTCAAAATTCAGGTAAGTTTCAGCCTCTTGTGTGAGCACTTAAGCACATTCTTTAACGATTTACATCCCAATGACTTCACTTATGGGCTTAAAGCTTATGCATGTGTGTTAAGTACTTTGCTGAAAGCTAGGCACTGAATTTCTAGCATACGAAAGAGGTCCATCCTGGGGTTAAATTCTTTGTATGCTATAGAAAAAAGGTGGTTTGGCTGTCTGACGGTATTAGTCTTTCTTGAGGTATCTGTCACACGCTAGTTTAATAATCATTTCCGACTCAACAATGAAAAAATACCTTTTGTTGAAAGTTTTGGGCCATAGGTAGTTGAGTGTATCTTACCTTTCAAGAACACTCATTATAAGAATAAAACAAAACAAAGCCAGAACTTTAGAAAAACTGGGGTAGTATCGGAGTTAAGATTGCACAGCTTATAAAAGGCATCCTAACCCACCTGGACTCTGTCGATTTAGGAATGCCCTGAGAATATCAGAAAACTTCTGTCACTACTTCATCCTATACCAGTGGGAAGTACGGTACCACTTTGGTATTCTGCATTGTAGTTGAAATAAATATATTTGAAAAATGTAGAAAAAACGATCCACAAATACTTTATAACTTACATTTAAACAGGTATTCTATTCTTGTTGTAACATGTTGCTGATTAAAACTCATGTGAGTAATCATGATTAATTTTTTCAATTGAGTAATTTGTTTAGAGTTATATCACTTGAGGTTAACTGCAATTAAATCGAACAGCCACTAAATTGTTTTATACTCGGCTTCTATGGTAATACATTAAAGACACAGAAGTAGAGCATGCCTTGGGAATTTTTCACAATAATATAATTTTTGTCAGTAAATTGCAGATTCACTGAAACCACAATTGCTCACAGTAGGGTGACCAGATGTCCCAGTTTTATAGGGACAGTCCCGGTATTCGTAGCTTTGTCTTATAGAAGCACCCATTACCCCCCATCTCCTGTCCAGATTTTTTCACACTTGCTATCTGGTCACCCTAGTTCTTGGGAAAGGGTTGGTTTTGATAAATGTCCCATTCTGAAAATATTTGAAAATTGAAACTGTCAAAACATCCCAATTTGACATTTTTAAAATCAGTTTCATTTTTCAGGTCAAACTGGCTTTTTTTCATTTCAAAATGTAAGTTAATTTATAGGGTTTTATTAAAAAAGTAAACAAAATCAAAATGAAACATTTTATTTGACCCAATCTGAATTTTTTTTTTAAATGTCAGCATGTGAAAATTTTTAAAATTTCAGCTTTTCATCCTGATTCAGGATGGTGACTTTATTTTTTTAAATCTTGAAAATTCTCATAGGATGGAAAAACACTTCCCACCCAGCTTTACATAAAAAGAAAAAAATGTCCTGGTTAGACAAATAGCATAAAACTTTTCATTAGGGGGTGGAGCCTGTGAGGTATTCTGAGAGCATTCGGACACTTACTGGTAGAGATCAGAACCTCTGAGGATTGCCCCCAAGTGAGAAACTACCGCACTTCACTTCCATGAGTAAAAATAAGCGTGTTGACAATTTATCTCATATAGTACGGCAGATGTGCAAGTATGAAACAAGTGATAAAATCAGTCTGTGCATATTTTTGATACACTCCTTGCAAAGTTGGGAAGACGGTAGGCTGGCAGAGTTAAGGTAGTTTGGATGTCTCGCTCCTGTTTGAGAAGTGCAGCCTTAACTTTGCTATTCCTGGGTTTCTAATGTCTAACTTCTTGTGTGTGGTAAGGTGGGGATGAAGTTACTGAAAATAACATGCAGTGAAACCTGTGACATGTGTCTGCAATTGTACTTCACCTAAATGAAGTTATTTGTGTTATTTCCTTCATTTTTCAAATAGTTCTTATATGGTGTGGAGAATTGAAGAATGCCGAGAAGGGGAGGCATTTTCCCCCCTTTCCAGACCTCTTGTGGTCTGTAGGAAGGCTAAGCAGCTCCAGAGATTTAGAGGAGACGATCCAGTCACCTGTAAAAGTAGGGTTTTTCCTGGGCCAGTGCATCAACTACTTTGCAAGCGTTGTAAAGCTGATCAGGGCTTTTCTAACTATTCCCACCCCTCAGATTTATGCTTGTGTAGTCTCTATAAGGTGTAAGCCCTAGGAACTGGGCAGTGAGAGGCTGCTGAGGGCATTGGAGGCTGGAAAGAGCAGAGAAGGCTAAATGAGGGACTTGAGAAGCAGCTCACTGCTGCAGGAGAAAACATTGGGGAAGCATTAACAAGTCTCTGGCTTCCACAGCCAATGAATCTTCCTTGGTTTTCAGCAGCAGGACACCATTTAGACATGAGGGGAGCATGTGTTTTTCTAGAGGACATGGGGAGTCTGTCAGGAGCAGAAGGTTCAGGGGCAGGGAAGGGGACTCTTGAGCAGCTTGAGGTGCAAAAGTTGGCAAAGGAAAAACACTAATGTTTCCTTACCCTGTCTACCATATGAACCTTCTATGGTATGTCAGAGGGGAGCATCATTCCAAGGGAGCCTCACAGGACCTCAGAAATTCTACAGGCAGTGGGAGATGGAGAGAACAGATGTCTTAACATGGAGGAAATTGGGGGTGGGGTGGAGCGAATATTTCTCCTTCCCGAGTCTGCCGGAGGGAGAACCTCCCTGGGCCTTAGTCAGCCAGCCATGTGAATCTCTGGGAGGGAAAGTTATTTTTCTATTGACAAGCACTTC